>NC_081420.1:49396671-49619356 GCF_949786415.1 Peromyscus eremicus | reverse complement strand
TGTACAAATCACAAATAGGGTGAGGTGAATATAACACCTTTTTTTTTTTTACTGATCTATTTCTGAGAATGCTTCGCTGATTTCTCAAAATTTCTGAGCACAGACTATTTTCTTAGTGCAATGTTTATCTTTAGAATTTTTATTTGCATTTATTTATCTAGTTGCTTATCTTTTGATTTATATTTATGTGTAGGTTTGCTCATATGAGGGCCATGAAAGGCATGTTGAGATCAAGACAACACCCCTTTCACCATGTAGGTCCCATGAAATTAGACTCAGATCATCACACTTGGTGGCAAGCACCTGTACCAATTAAGGCAACTCTTCAGCCCAAAATGTTCTTGATTATATTTATCTGAATTTTTAAATCACGCAATGTGTACTGGCATGGTGTTGAATAAATTTTGTAATCATTTAAACTTCCCACAGCAGGCTTCAAGTATAGTAAAAAGCTTGTTATAAAAATTCTTTTTTTTTTTTTTTTTTTTTTTTGGTTTTTCCAGACAGAGTTTCTCTGTGTAGCTTTGCGCCTTTCCTGGAACTCGCTTTGGAGACCAGGCTGGCCTCAAACTCACAGAGATCCGCCTGCCTCTGCCTCCTGAGTGCTGGGATTAAAGGCGTGCGCCACCTCCGCCTGGCATAAAAATTCTTTTTATAGAGGATAATTTTTATAGAGGATAGGAATTTTAAAATTTTTCACACTTCAGATTTTGAAAGATTTATTCTTATTTTTCTTTATATGTAAGTGTATGTCTATGTGAGTTTATGCCACATGAGTACAATACCCACAGAGGCCAGAAGTGGGCATTAGATCCCCTAGAGCGGAAGTTACAGGCTGTTGTGAGCAGCTACTTTATTTAAAAAAAATAAAAATAAAAATAAAAAACTAGGTGAGCATTGGTGCGCTTGAATCCAAATTGGATCCTGTTGTACATCAGTGAATCTTTTGCCTTCTTTGATGGTCTCAATTTCTGTGTGTAGTATTGGTAAGAGCTTTTAAATATGCTGTCTGGTGCTTAATAAAAGCTCACTTTAAGAGTCATTACTAACAGTAATAAACCTTGTCAAATAATTTTCATACTTCTCTCACTGATTAGTTTCTCTATAACTTATAATTTTACATTCCAGTGTTGAAAAATGAAACTTTAAAATGTGCACGTTAACTAGCAGTGAGGGTGACTTTTTATGCTCTGTTGGACACTGAACTTAAGTCTCAGTAGTTGTTTCTGTGTCATTATGGCTATGGTCATAGTTTGCAAAGAATTTGGAGACCACAAAATACCACAAAGAGCAAGGATGAGAGTAGGCAGCAGAAATGAATTCCTACAATTGTGAAGGTTCAAAGTCTACAATGAAGCCTTTGGGGAACTGCATTCCTTCAAGGAAAGTAGCTGCCTCGGGGTACCTTTCAAATCCTCCTAATACCTTGGCTTAGGCAAGCATCAATTCTTTTCTTGTGAGATATTCATATACAGGCATGTTCCTGTGCTCAGATTTCCCCATCCTATAATGGCACCAATCACCTCAGATCAATGGTCCTTAGGTGCAATACAACCTTATCTTAACTAGAATATTTCTATATGGAAAGACCCTATTGCCACTGCCCCTGGCTTTTAGCAGTGGGGATTTTGATAGTCTTTTGCTTTGTGGAATACCATGCAGCTAAAAGTATTTAAATCTATTGTATCACTGTCTTGTTAAAATTACTAGGAACCAGAAAACATATGTATTAATTTTTATTTTATGCCAGCACTTTGAGCTCATCATTCCACTTAATCTTCTCAGTGACTCAATGGGTAAGAACTAAGATTATGATGCCAGCTCTCTATATGGTGGTATTTTATTTGTACTGAAATGTGATTTTAATTGTATGCTAATAAATAAAGTTGCCCGGGGGTTAGAGCTATTAGAGCCATAGCAAGAGCATGGCAGTGGTGGTGCACGCCTTTAATCCCAGCACTTGATAGACAGAGCTAGGTAGATCTCTGTGTGTTCAAGAATACAGCCAGCATTGGAGACACACGCTTTTAATCTTAATCCCAACCATAGAAGACCTGGAAGTCTCTACAGACAGGCAGTGACGAGGCAGTCATATGTTTGGGTTAACAACCAATGAGAAGGCAGAACAGAAAGACTATATAAAGACAAACACACAGGAAGTAGGTCTCTTTCGGAGAGGTCTCTTGGCTTAAGAGGCTAGCTGCAGGGTAAGGCTCTTAGCTCTGATCTCTTGGCTTTCTTCTTTGCATTGGTTCTGTGTTTCTTATTTAATAAGATGGTTGGTTACATCTACATCTCTGGGTGAGAAGATGGAGCCATAGTGTTTCATTATGTTCTAATGATGATTTTCATGCAAACATTAAATATTTTGCAAGTACTATAAACCAGAATAGGTTCATACTTCAATTTCAGAAAGCTGTTTTAACTTTCACTATCCCTATCTAAAAGTAGGTCAGAAATTTTTTTTCTCTAAGTGTAGAATAGTGAATATTTGCTACTTTCTAGCCCCATAATCTCAGATGCAATGATGGCAGCATTAGGTGGATTCAGAGTGGTGTGTGTGTGTGTGTGTGTGTGTGTGTGTGTGTGTGTGTGTGTGCTGGAGACATAGCTCAATAGTTAGGAGCACTGGCTGCTCTTGCAGAGGACCTGGGTCTGATTCCAGCCAGCACATGGTGGCTCACAACCATCTGCAATGCCAGTTCCTGGGGATCCAGTGCCTTCTTCTGACATCCTTTGGGCACTAGGCATGTGCATAGTACACTCACATAGATGCAGGTGAAACATTCATGTGCTTAAAAGTAAAAATAAATAAATTTAAAAAAACTGGACCCTAGCCAAACGAATGGAAACACATGAACTATGAATCAATGGCTGAGGGGCCTCCAACTGGATCAGGCCCTCTGAATGGGTGAAACAGTTGATTGGCTTGATCTGTTTGGGAGGCATCCAGGCAGTGGGACCGGGTCTTGTGCTCATTGCATGAGTTGGCTGTTTGAAACCTGGGGCCTATGCAGGATCGCTTGGCTTGGCCTGGGAGGAGGGGACTGGAACTTCCTGGACTGAGTCTACCAGGTTGAACTCAGTCCTCCGGAGAGGCTTTGCCCTGGAGGAGGTGGGAATGGGGGCGTGGGCTGGGAGGAAGGGAGGGGGGTGGGAGGGGGGAGAACAAGGGAATCCGTGGCTGATATGTAGAACTGAATTGTATTGTAAAATAAAAAAATAAATAAATAAA
Source organism: Peromyscus eremicus (assembly GCF_949786415.1). Lineage (NCBI taxonomy): Eukaryota > Metazoa > Chordata > Mammalia > Rodentia > Cricetidae > Peromyscus > Peromyscus eremicus. Next base: position 49,616,121 of record NC_081420.1, on the reverse strand, counting down.
AAACTGGACCCAGTGGATTTTTTTAAAGCACATGAAGTTGGGAGGAAAAGGTAGTGGAGAGTGGGGAGAGGAATTAGAAGGGAGGGAATGGAGGGCAGAGTTGATAAAAGCACATACATGTGTATGAAATTCGCAGACAATAAAAACCATAAATGATGAGTATGACTGCCTTCCAAGAAAATGCTCTTTACAACAGAAGGAAATGGTTCAGATTTGTCCCACAGGGCTTAAACTGTTTATTAATTTCTGGTCCAAAAAAACCATTATAATTTCACTTCAAATAAGTTTCCTGAGACCTTACTTGCATGATATACAGATAGATCCCAGATAGCTGTTTCTTTGGATAATATTCTAGGATTCTTTGTAGAGGGAACACTGTGCCTTCAAGAATAAATATTTTTTTTCCACTCCAACTTTTACAAGAGTTTTGTTGTTGTTTTGGTGTTTTTGTTGTTGTTGTTATTGTTATTGTTGAATATTTGAGACAGGAGCTATAGTCCAGTCTAGCCTCTAATTCCCCATGGAGCTGAGGATAACTTTGGACTTCTGATCTTCCCATCTTCACTGCTGAGTGCTGAGATGATGGGAATGTAACACCAAGCCTGGTTCATGCAGTACTAGGGATCAGGGCCAGGGCTGCCTGCATACTGGGCAAGTATTCTACTAACTTAGCCTCATCCCCAGCCCAAAAATTCAATGTTTTTGTTAAATGTCTTTATCACCCCAGAAAGCAAATGCAATCCAAAACAAACATAGACTCATCCTATAAAAATGCTCACTTTCAACACATCCATATCAGTGTGTCCTGCAATTGGAAGTTTGATGAGCAGATGAATTCTATTGGCTTCCTTTGCTGTATCCTGTTTTCAATAAATTTGATACAAAACATACCAGTAACATTCCTGAAAATGAACATGTGTGTTGACTAAGCATTTCAAAAATGGAGAATGCACCTCATGAAAGGACGTTGGAAATGACCTGTAGGCACTTGATATGTGTCAGCAGATTAAGGGTAGAGCTTATGACAGGTGTTTGTTCTGGGTTTTGTAGTCAAGGGGTGTGGATAATTCTGTGACTATTAATTCCATGACTGCTTCTACTCTGTAGAAGATGGAGGTAGAGATGGGCTAGGCTGTAATTGACAGAAGGAATGCTGTAGCTCTTATCGTCAAGGATAAGCAATATTTGGTTATTATTTTTGTGTGGCTTGGACTATCTTCATATTTTGCCAATTTTTATACATGACTATATATGGTACTTCTCTTTTGTCTAGACACATCAATGTTATGGGGCAGTCTTGTCTAGTACTGACTGTTAACAGTAGTCACCAAGAACTTGCTGTGAGCTGTAAGGCAGACTGGGTATGTATTATCATACATGAAGCTACTTCATTGCAGAAAAATGGAACTTTATGAAGTTACAGCAACAGAGGCCAGAGTTCTTTCTCAACAAACACATATAATGTATAATGTTGAATGGCTGCCCACATTACTCAACTTGAGATGTCCCTATAAATTTCTACTTCATATATAAAAAAATCTGTTTTGTGGTTCATATTTTTAAAACTTTAGGTTGCCAAAGGTAAATAAGCTTGAACTTCATGTCTAACATAGTGCCTTGATAGAACAGACTTTCCATATTCTGTTGTGAAATGAACTAAATGTAGTTGTAGAGATTTTTACCCACAAATACTGATGACTGAACGATACTCAAAATGGACAGAAGCCACATGGCATTTACGCTTCTGTATTATAGTCAGGTGCCTCTAACAGATCTTCTAGACCTCAGATTGCAGAGCCTCTTTTAGTTCAGTGAGACCTCACATGTTTCAATCTGTTGATTTATTCTTTCCAACAGTAATGCCACATCTGAAACAAAATATAATATAACTCACAATTAGAACAGGCTAACTCTCAAATATGGGATTGCTTGGAAAAATGTGTATATACACCAAAGGAAAAAGTTAAAAATCTGTAAATTATTCTGATAATCATAAATCAGATATGCGTGCTTGGAGAATTAGAGAGTTGTTGGGTCATTCCATTCTTGTTATCCTTTCCAAGTCTGCACCTTGGAAACTATAGATTCATATTATAAGGACCTAAAGAGTAATTCTCTGGGCTTGAAATACAGTAAAGGAAACACACAGGTCAAATAAAAAGTAAATATCAGGTGCTTAAAATGTCTCTTGAAATCCTATAAATTCCTTGACTTATAGTTTGCAGTGAAGCACACTGTTCCTTTTCAACAATTCCTAAAATGTCATCTTTCTCACAACAACATCAGTCTGATGAAGAAAATGAAACAAAACTTGTTTCTGAAAGTGTCATTCGTTAACACTTCAAGCACAAAGTTGTAAAAATGTATTTCCTTATATAAGAAGAGAACATGGAATAATTTAAACAAGTTTTCTGGAAAAAGTACGTCTAGAAAGTCCATTGCATGTATCTTTCTGGGGTCTTTCAGTTCTAACTCACTGGTTCTCTAATGCTTCCTTAGGAAACTGTTGCTCGGAGGGAGGCTATACAAGTAGAAAGGCGGTTACTGATTTAATTGGGTCTTTTGGGGTTTGTGGTTTAATAGTGATGTTGTCACGTGTGAAGAAGAATGCGTTTTATCGCTGTTTTCAAGTGATTAAAGGTAAAGGTGTTACCACAGTGAAGACTGGTAATTTCCCACTGGCTACAGTAGTGTGTATACTTGAAGGGTTTTCATTGTGGAACTAGGTTTTCTGTGTTTAAATATGAATAGGATGAAAGAGAAGTGACCAAAAATATTTACCCAAAATACAAGAAATCATAAATTCTTCTGGAGTGTAGGACAGTAAAGTTAATGCACCATGAAGCCATATTTCAATAAGAAAGTTCATTATTAGGCTATATAAATTGCTTCTGGTGGGTATACGTGGAAAATCAAAATTCTAACAGCAATATTTATGTTGTTAGGTGCAATAGTACTTGAGAAGAATGAGAAGCCAAGAAAATTTAAAAGATTATAAAGATAAAAAAAATACAGGAAGTTATTACTGGTAAAATGATACTTTAAAAATAAATTTATTTTTTATTAGTTCTTTGAAAGTGTTTCATACAATGTATTTTGGTTATATTCACCTTACTACTCCAACTCCTCCCAGATCTATCCACCCAATTGTCTAAACACCCAATTTTTAGTACTCCTTATTTAAAAAAAGTTAAATTCAAATTGCATTATCCATATACTTTCAGGTGTGGCCATGTACTGGAGCATGGTTAACTTACCAGGGTGCCACACCCTTAGAGACCTGAAGGCTAATTGACAGTGTTCATAAAGTCTACTACAGTGGACATACATGGCATAAGCCTCCCACTTACTCACCTCACACTCAGTAACTCACCCAGAGCAACTTTGTTCATGACAGAAGCCCTGTGTGGATAACCTGGCCATATTTTTACTATATCTTTTCTATGTTTAGACATATCTGAATACATAAGCTCAATTTATCTTTCAGTTACTGTAACAAAATACACTAGATAATCAATGTTTGGTTTACATCGTTGGGGGTTTCTGTCCATGATCCTTTGACTTTGCTGCTTTGGAGACTGTGGTGAAACAGTCCATTGTGTCAGGAATACAGAACAGAGGAAGCACCTGACTTTATGACAACCAAGAAGTAGAGAAAGAGGAAGGTCTGGTTTCCAAATATCCCCTTCAATGGCATGCCTTCGATCACCTGAGATCCTCCCACCTCCAAAAATAGTGCTACCTTCCAACCATGCCATAGTCTAGGAGTCAAGTCTGCAACATCTGAGCCTTTCAAGAACAGTTTGGTATTCAGATCATGCCCTGAACCACCGTGGTTGATCAATTTCCACTATGATACATTGTGTGAAATACAGGCTTTAAACAACATAGTAAGTTACAATAAATGCTATCAAACTCATCTTATTTCATCAGAGAAGGAACCTTTGAAAGTCTTTGTCTCTGAGAAAACTTTGTAAATGAAAGTTGTGATGCTCTGGACTAGAGGGATGACTCATGGGATAAAAAGCTTATCACTAGTGCTGACCTCCAGAGACTGATTACCAGGACCCACAGGATGGAAGGAGAGAACCAACTTCTTGCAAATTGTCCTCTGATATCCACATGTCGGCTATGACATGCACCCCACCACACACAAAGTACATAAGTATAATAAAGATAATGAGAATACCAGACTTCGGGTTGTTTTTAATGTAATAATGGCATCAGACATCAGGTAATTTTTATCTAAACTGTAACTTTTTACTATTACATGTCCAGAAAGACACATACTGTTAGGAAGGAGTGGTGAACTACAGCAAAAATATAGTTAATTCAGAACATAGGATATGTGGGCTTTGGAAATCTTTTCTCTGCCTCCAGTTGGCTGTGATCATGGCTACCTCTGTAGGCTTTAGAAAGGGTTTGAGTTGGATCTGGTTATGCCTTAAGCATATTTCTAGGCCAAGAAGGTTGTCACATGTTTGGTTTTCATTTTCTCATTACCACTGATATTTTTGTAAGGCTTTGACAAGAGAGTAGGTGGAGAGGGGTGTATATCTATACTGGCTTCCCAGGATAAAGCTGGCTCACATTAGTCTTTTTTCTCATCCTTTATTTTCCCCATGCTTGCTTTGTATTCTTATCTCTGCTCATTTTTCTATGTGTCAACAAAAAATCACTGATTTGTTTTTCTTTATCAACAGTTCATATTAGGAAAAATAAAACCTTGGCTTCCCTTTAGAAGAACCAAAATTTCTTTTATAAACTGCTAACAATTGCAGCCACAGATTTCATAGAGATCATAACACACCTTTGATCTGCTTTGTATCCCAGGAGTTCCAAAGGGATTGTGGGCTGCACATTTTTAAATTGTGGGAAACGTTTTACCAACTGGTTGATGATCTAGAAATTTCAAGAAATCACAGAAAGAGGATTAAAGACTTCAGATTTTCATTGTTCCTTGAAGAACACAATTTTTCTAGCCATGCAGTGAAGGAGAGTGATGACCAGCACTTAATTATTACCATTGCTAATATTAATAAGTATTAGTATATTAATAAAATGGGATAAAAAAATAAAAGATGGAATGCTTTAAACTGTCAGTTACCAGCTAAGTGATTAAAGTTTTCAAAAGATACAGATAGACAGACAGACAAAAGATACAGATAGACAGACAGACAGACAGACACACACACACACACACACACACACACACTCACTCATGCACACCACAGAGCAACACACTCCTTGGAAACAACCTAGATGCCCTTCAACTGAAGAATGGATAAATAAAATGTGGTACATATACACAATGGAACACTACTCAGCAGAGAAAAACAATGACATCATGAGGTTTGCAGGCAAATTGATGAATCTAGAAAAAATCATCCTGAGTGAGATAACCCAGACTCAGAAAGACAAACATGGTATGTACTCACTCATAGCAGGATACTAGAAGTAAAACAAAGATGACTAGACTGCTACTCACAACTCCAGGGAGGCTACCTAGAAAATAGGACCCTAAGAAAGACACAGGGATTGCCCAATGACAGAGAAATGGATGAGATCTACATGAACAACTTGGACATGAGTGGGGGTAATGAAGGGCAAGGTTTGAGGGAAAGAGAGCTTAGGGGAGCAGGAGATCCCAGCTGGATCAAGAACAGAGAGGGAGAACAAGAAATAAGAGATCATGATAAATGAAGACCACATGAGATTAGGAAGAAGCAAAGAGAGAGGTCCACAGAATCCACAAAGATACCTCCACAATAGACTACTGGCAATGGTCGAGAGAAAGCTCGAACTGACCTACTCTGGTGATAGGATGGCCAAACACCCTAATTGTTGCGCTAGAAATCTCACCCAATGACCGAGGGAACCGGATGCAGAGATCCATGGCCAGGCCCCAGGTAAAGCTCGAGGAGTCCAATTGGCAAGAAAGAGGAGGATTTGTATGAGCAAGAATTGTTGAGACCAAAACTGGAAAAAACACGTGGACTAATAGCCAAATGAATGGAAACACATGAACTATGAACCAATGGCTGAGGAGCCCCCAACTGGATCAGGCCCTCTGGATAAGTGAGACAGTTGATTAGCTTGATCTGTTTGGGAGGCATCCAGGCAGTGGGACCGGGACCTGTCCTCAGTGCATGAGCTGGCTGTTTGGAACCTGGGGCTTATGACACTTTGCTCAGCCTGGGAGGAGGGGACTGGACCTGCCTGGACTGAATCTACCAGGTTGAACTCAATCCCCAGGGGAGTCTTTGCCCTGGAGGAGATGGGAATGGGGGGTGGGCTGGGGGGAAGGCGGGGAGGGGTGCGAGGGGGGAGGACAAGGGAATCCATGGCTGATATGTAGAATTAAATTAAATTATTTAAAAAAAGACAGAGAGAGACCATATGATGAGTCTGATAGAATGTAGCTCAGCAGCAAAACTGCTGTCCAGCATGTCATGTGCTTTATCTCCAGCCCTGCAGAAGAACAAACAACTTAATGAGGCTAAATCACCTTCCATATTGATAGACATGGTTTTTAAATAGTAGGACCTTATGTTGTATAACACATTTAATAGTACACACTAATAAATAATAAATGTTTACATGAACACCATTTAATGTACTCCAAAATAGACAGCACTGCAATTGCAGTGTTGGATGAACCCCCCCCAAAAAAAAAACAAAACAAAACAACAACACAAAAAACGAATCCAAATACAAATGCACCCATGTAAGTAGATGTGAGCCATTATGGTTATTGTAAATGAAGGATTCTTGCCAGAGGATCCTGTGGATAACGAAGAAGATAAATATTACAATTTGAGGGAGGACCATTATCCATCCACTCAACACTAATTCTACATGTACTACAAGAAAGGTTATAATAGGTATTGGACTTTATACTTTTTAAAAGAAACACCAAATTAATTTGTTAGGAATGGAGGGAAGATTTTTAGAATCAAGAAAAAGTCTGATGGTTTCTTCTTCCACCATAAATACATTTGAATATCAACTCTCTAGTATTTGAGTATCAAAAAGCACAAAAGACAGCAGTCTGCCTCCACAAGAGTCAGTGTCTCTGGAACATGCATAGAGCAAACAAACAAACAAAATATCAATGGATCACCAAAATGCCTTGGTTAATATAAAAACCTTTACCTATGTCGAAGCACCTCAACAAAAGACTCCTATTTTCCCTAAATACATTTTACTCTTAAATAATGGTATATTCAAAATTTTCCTCTGAGGAAATTATCTCATTGTATTTGTAGCGATTAAGACATAAAACTAGAGGCCACTAGCAGCTACCAATGGCAGTTTTATTGAAATTCTCTCTGTCACTTTCAGCTGCATAATTTAATGAACTATATTAAGATGCTCACAAGTTGACAATTTTCCCATAGAGGAAATTGATTTTTATCTAGGCAGAATATGGTATTTATAAGCTCAAGTGTCTGGACCAAATAATTTGGAGAAGTACTATCCACACTAAGAAAATGCAGAATTATGCAGTGACTTTTCCTGGTCTTCCTTTATTCACAAGTCTGATTCTTCTTTGGTACAGGATATGCTAGAATCAAAATGTCACTTCACAATCGATTGGAAGGAAGACATTTTCTTATGAAACAAGAGACGGATGATTTAGAAAACTGATGATTTTAAGAATGTTGTCTTTTAACCTATTATTTTCTAACATTTTAGTCATTTGAATTTTGAAGAAAGAAGTAGAGAAATGAGAGGGAAAAAATCTTGTAGCAGAGAGAAAATAATTTGAATAAGTTTTGTCTTGGAAACTAGTGGATTCATTCTATAATATAGCAGTGTAGGATTACAAAACCAGGGAAGATTTTTAAAAATGTAAATGCAGATTATTTTGTATTTTTGTAGATACTCTGATGTTTATGTATCTGCATATCTACCATCTATCTATCTCTTTCTATCTATCTCGTTCTATCTATCTATCTAACATTATCTCTCTTATCTCTCTACCATCTATTTATTTATATGCAGCTATTTGTGCTTATGTGGTCTCTGTTTATGTATTCTCCCAGATGTCAAAAATGGTCATTGAATCTTCTAGAGCTGAATTACAGACAATTTTGAGCTGCCTAATATGGGTGTTGGGCACTGAACTTAGGTCTTCTGCTGGTGCAGTAAGCACTCTTAACTACTAAGCCATCTCTCCATCCCCAAATGGACTCTCTTTTAAACTCACATGTTGATTGTCTTGTGAATTAAAAAAAAAAGAAGTCACAAGATGCTATAGTTTGAATTTTCCTCCATAGATTTTGCATTAGAAACATAATGCCCAGTTACACTGTGGTGAGGGATGGAAGCTTGAAGAGGTCCTTGAGTGCTGAGGATGGATTGAGGTTGTTACTTCTGCAGTGAGTTGATTGCACTTTTACCCTTCTCTCTCCCTCTCTCTTTTGGTTATCTCTTGTCCTCCTTCCTACCATGAGATAACACAGCATGTTAAAACCCTTGCTAGGTACTAATCCCTCAGCCTTGGACCTTTCATCATCTACAACCATAAGGAATAAATTGTGTTCCTTATTGCTCAGTTTTAGGTTTTCTACTCGAGAGGCACAAAGTAGACTAACACAGAAACTCTCAGGAAATTTCAGCCTTAGAGCAAGAACAATATTTTTTTTTCTTTAGAAAGCTGACCTTGCACATAATGCATCCCCCCATCCTTTCCAGTGTGTGTGTGTGTGTGTGTGTGTGTGTGTGTGTGTGTGTGTGTGTGTTGTGGATGGGCAGGTGGGTGCGTGTGTGCAAGCATATGGAGTTATAGAAATCGAGGAATCTGAGCTACCAAGTAGTTCATCAGGACGCAGTGGTGAAAGATCCTAATAAGTTCCAAGTATACCACTGTGGTGGCTAACTGTAATTTTATAACAAGAGGACTTAGTTTGGGGAGGAATATTACTTTTCTAAGAAAACTTAGAAGATATAAACACATTTTCCCCCTTGCTAGCTGGGGGTACACAAAGAACCTGTACCCTTTGTGTTCCCCTATCCATTCAGACATTAGTTCATTCAATCCTTTTGCATGTGTTCCTTAAGGACTTCACTGTCAGTGACTATCATAGTGTAATAAAATGGGAACAACGCCAGTGCAGTCTGTGGCCTCACAGGACTCACCATGCGGTTGGCCCTGGAGTGAGTGGAACATTTAGGATAAAGGAAGGAAACAGACACATACAAAAGCACAAGTCCCCATTAGGAAAACCCTAATGTGTTGAGGCTGTCAGAAAAATCAGCCAGAGGGGTCCAGAAAAGCTTCCTTGAGGCAGTGCTATTTGAGTCAATCTTGGAAAATGAGTAGGTGTTACTTACCTCTACAGACAAAAGATTTGGGAAGGGCATTGTGGGAAGAAGGAATAGTCTGTTCAAAAGATCTCAGGCAAGAGGGAACATGGTTTATTTGAGGAGCCGAGAGTTGCTCAATCTGTTGGGAATAAAGAGCTGGAGGGAGAATAGCACACCATGTTGCCAGAGCAATTGACAGTGACCAGATTTTGTCCGGAAAGCTCCCAGAAGTGATTGAAGTTTTCAAACACAGGAGTGGTGTGATTAGGGCTGCAATGTACAAAAGGCCCCTGTGGATAGATGACTCCAGGACCTCCAAATGGGATGTACAGAGAGAGTAGTTAGTGGGAAACTATAATGGCCACAGGAAAGTTGACAGTGGATGGGACCGTAGTTAGTGAAATGGGAGATTTGTGAAATTTTTTAGGGGGAAAATCTAGTTACTATGATCAGGAGAATTCATTATGGAGTATGAGATAATCACCCCCATATTCAATCAAGTAACCAGCTACTCTAAGGGGACGTGTTTATTCTAAGGTGGATTTTTTTTTTTTAATTTTAGATACAAGGTTTGAAGAAATTTTGAAGTGTTTCCTGGAGATCAAATAGACAGAATGGTAGGGAGATCTCAAACAAGAGAAGGGTGAACTTAAAAAAAAATTGGAGAACTCCTGAGATGAATGAAATTGATAATTATGAGTGGGAGAATTATTGGAATGTTAATGGTGGGCTAGGTGAGGACAGCACTGTGCTGGGAAAGGAAGGAGACATCAAATCTCTCTTTCCACCAGCTCCAAATTATCACAAGGTAGAGTAGTGAAGGTGGAAATGCTGATGGAGAGAGGCATGATAACGATGGGGAATCTTAAAATACAGAGCTGCAATGAATGTTCAATATAGAAAATTAGGGAGATTCCTGAAGACGGCCTTAATCTAATCAGGCATTTAATGGACTCAGAGTTGATGCGTGTTGTGGACACTGCTTTGTCTACTCTACCTTGCCCCATCTGTAGGGAATGAATGGGATCACAGATATCAGCCAGGACACAAGGCCTCTGCTCTTTATAACCATCTCATTCACATCTCAGTAGCTCCAGGCTGCTAGGTCTCAGGTGCTTAAGGCTTTAGAGCCTCACACTGGGGATTCTCAAATGCATTAAGGGACATGAGCTCCTAGAAAAGGTTTATATTCCAGATCTGTCTCGAGTTGTTGGGTTGTCCAGTCACGGATACACATGTTTTCCCTCTCTCGAAGGGAAAACATGTTGTCCTCATTCCAGTGATTACAGGCAGGAGAGTTGCCAGTGGAGCTTTTAGGGCTGACAATGGTCCCTTTAATCTTTGTTGTTTGGAACAGAGAAGCTTTTATATTTGCGAAATTCATAGAACTATGAAACTGATTTTGAACATGCTTCAGCTTATTCTGGGTATTTCCTATTCAGAGTATCATAGACGGCATTAAACTAACATCATTCTTCACATATAAAATTGAAGTCAAATTGTGATGAACTGGATAAGACTTAAGAACTTGATAGTTGGTGTGCATGAAGTCTGTGGCCCTGTGTATATCCCCCCACTTCCATCGTCCTTCTTAATGATTGCACACAGCCCCTCCCTGGTGGCTATGAGCTATGTCTAGAAAATTCAGGACCAACCTTATAGAATCTTTCACTTTCCTTATAAGTTTCATTATAAAATCAAGGGAGAAATGCTCCTTGTACCAGATGATAGCAAAGTATTTCTTACTGTGGTTCCCAGCTTTGTCAAAAGGAAAACATAGCCAGGCTTAAGTTCAAGCCTATACTCCCAGCTACTCAGGAGGCTGAGCCAGGAAGACTGAGAGTTCATTCAGCTTCTGCCTGGGTTACAGAGTAAACTCAAAGGTAGTCTATTAAATTATTAGGAATTCACATACATAAATAATAAGTACGTAAATTTAAAGTACGTTTGAGGCCCTGGGTTCAATTGTTTGTACTATCCAAACAAATAAATGAAAAAACAACAAAGGAAAGATGTTTCCTAAACTGAAAAGAAACAAATGTGTATGTGCAACACTTTGTACTCACTAATTGCTAGGTAAACATTGCAACTAATAATTAGTGGGAAGAAAAGTATCAATCAAGAGAGCTTTAAACCTAGTTAGATTAGTTACTTGTCTTCTGTGACAAAATACTTGACAAAATCCAGTTAAGGAATGTGGGTTTTTTATTTCACCTTTCCACGGAGGGGATACAGCATGTCTTGGTGGGAAGGCACTGTGGCACTTTTCCACTGGAGGGGATACAGCATGTCTTGGTGGGAAGGCACTGTGGCACTTTTCCACTGGAGGGGATACAGCATGTCTTGGTGGGAAGGCACTGTGGCACCTTTCCACTGGAGGGGATACAGCATGTCTTGGTGGGAAGGCACTGTGACAGCAGTGTGAGGCAGCTGGTCATTGCATCCCCAGCCAGGGAGCAGAGAGATGTGAATGCCAGTGTTCCCCTTCCTTTCCCCTTTTAATTCAGTCCAGGATCCCAGCCCACGGGACAGTGCTGTCCTCTTTTTTCCAGATGTACTGGAAGAAGTACATCTTCCCAGCTCAATCAATACAGTCTGGAAGCTCCTGCACAGCCATGCCCAGAGGTTTACCTCCTAAGTTATTCTAGAGCCTGTCAAGCTGACAATATCAACTGCCACAACAGTAAACTCCAATCCACAATTGTTTGTTTAGTAAACATTGAGCTTTCAATAGAGACCACTGGATTTATAAACCGCATTTGTTTAACACCTTGGCCTTGAATCAATAAGAACTTTCTTCTTATCATCAGGACAATTAAAGTGAAAATTAGATTTGCAATAGCACATGGGTAATCTCTATATTTTAATTTGTAAATGTCCTGTCAAATAATGCATTTAGTATGGATGCATGCTTAGATTCCTAATGACTGTTAATGCCGTGGAGACAGCCACATGGGCCCTGTGAAGAAAGGCTTTCTGGCTGGGTGGTGCTTCATTCTAGCCCCAGGTAAGGCACACAGAGCTCTTGGTCTGTATGAAGCTCTGGTCCAGGCATGACTCACAGAATCTTTCTTAGTCTCCATCTTTTGGACTTATTACATAAGCCACTTCTTAGATAATTTGATGCATCATTCTTTCCCCAAAATACATCTATTGGGATGTTTGTTGTCTAAAATCTGTGCAAAAGTATGATTTTCTGCAAGTGGTTGAATGCTTCTAAGAAACTATTTCTATCTCATGGAGTGCACGGAGTTAAGGTTATGTAAAAGAGAACAGAGAAGCAGCCAAGCATAAGCCCCTGGCAAAACCAGAGAACAAAACAGTGATATTGTAAGTTGAATGCCTTCCTTCCCAGGCTCCTCACCCTCCCCTTCCCATCCTGTTAGTCTCCTTTGTTACCCAAGACAGCTTGACTTCTACTTTTATGTCATATGCATATATATATATATATTATAGTATATGTATATATGATTTATATGTACACACATATGTATTTTATATACATGTTATGTATGTATCTATATTAGATATATTTTCATGTCTTTCTATAAAATTTAGAAAACATATTATTTGTATATCTGACACTGGTTCATTTATTTCATATATGGATATCAAATTATATCCATTTTCTGCTAATGGCATGACTTTCTTTATGGTTGAAAAAATCCACTGTGTATGAAAATCCTATTTTTTTAGCCATTCCCATGATAATGGACATCCAGGTTGAAAAGCCCCTTCAGAGTCAGGCTCCCCTTTCCTGGGGTAGTCTTGAAGCTGTAGCTGGTCTCATAGACATGATGGCAGATGGGCCTGAGGCACACATCTTGCCTCAGCTTACAGAGTTCCAGAGAAGCAAGCTTTGCTATCATCATCATTATTTATTATTAGTAATTTGTTAAAAATCCAATCATTTTGTATATTTGTCAAACAACCCCCACCCTGCTCTGTGCAGGTGTGGAGGTGCACACAGTGGTGAGATAGGATGGTGGACAGCCATCATGTACATTTGCTGATGTTTGTGTGCACATTCATGTGTGGTGGTATTGTGTTCCCCAAAATATTGTGTACCCTAGTAAACTTATCTGGGGTCAGAGAACAGAAAAGCCACTAGATACTTAGGATAGGCAGTGATAGCAAATGCCTTTAATCCTAGCATTCCAGAGGCAGAAATCCATGTGTTCAAGGATACAGCCAACAAGCATGGTGACTCACGCCTTTAATCCTAGAAAGTGAAAGTGAGCCTTTAATTCCAGGGAGTGATGGTAGAAAGCAGAAAGGTATATAAGGCCAGAAACTAGAAGCATTTAGCTGGTTAAGCTTCAGGCTTTTGAGCAGCAGTTCATCTGAGAGCCATTGGGATGAGGACACAGAAGCTTCCAGTCTGAGGAAACAGATCAGCTGAGAAGTTGGCCAGGCGAGGTTAGCTGTGGCTTGTTCTGCATCTCTGATCTTCCAACATTTACCCCAATAACTGGCCTCAGGTTTGATTTTATTGATAAGAACTTTTAAGATTCCTGCTACATTCATGTAAGACATAAGATACAGGTTCCCAGGAATTAACTCCCAAGGTAACTCAGAGAGCATTCCCTCTGCTGCCAACCCAGCAAGCATCCTACAGGTGATTTCCAGTCTCTTTCGGCTCTGGCTGTGTGGCTGTTCCTTTGTTGCTTAGCTTTTCCTTTCATTGGCTCTGCTTTAAAATTCCTTGGCAAAAAGATGTGCCAGTCTCTTGCAGTTAGTTGTCTTTGGAATAACACAGCCAAAATGATATCACAAAACCTAATGATTGAAGGCCCTATTGAGATGTCCCCTTGGGCAACCCAGTGAGGCTTGGCCCATTGTTATCCTTACAGCACTCTCCCTGTCCTCCCTTGGGATAGACAGCTTGGCCCTGCACCAGCTTGGTGGAGAGCATCAGAAAAAGAAAAGTTAGATTTGTAGAGGAAGTTGTTAATCCTATTGTGTGTGTGTTTTTTTATTTTTTATTTTGCTAATATTATGAAATACTTAATGAAACTGATGGGGTGGGGGAGGACCATTACATTTTGTCCAAAAAGAATGCCAGACATTGAAAAGCAACAAAATGAAGACTGGGTACACTCTGGCATGAACCAGTCCCAAATTGTTTATCTATCCCTACAGTTGTGAATCATAAGGAGAAAGCACAGACAGTGCTTATATGTAAGATACAGATGTATAGAAATAATATAGAATAATTCTGATAAAATACAGATTGATCAAGATTTTTGGATTTTATCACTATGTAATTATAAACTCATTGTTTATTTGTCTGTTTTTTGAGACAGGGTTTTTCTGTGCAGCCTTGGCTGTCCTGGAAATAGCTCTGCAGAACAGATTGACATGGAACTCAGAGATCTGCCTGCCTCTTCCTTCAGAGTGATTGGATTAAGGGGTACACCATAATGTTTGGTTTTCCTTGTGGGATTTTAAGCAACATGTGCAGATAGTAACTTTTAGAGAGTGCCATTTTCTTTTCTCCTTAAGATATCTACCAGCTTTAATTATATACCAGGGTAAAAATACACAAATTCTAAGTATATACACAGTTTAAGCGATTTCTCACATGTGTGCAACTGCGAGTGGCACAGAAATGAACACGGATGAGCATGAATCTTTACTGTAAGATTTAGAGCCCTCTGGGTACATTCTACCAGTGGTAAAATCAGGTCACAAGGTTGTTTTATTTTCATTCTTGGGAAACTTCCATCCTGATTTACATAATGGCAGGACAGGTGTGCACTCCTACCAACAGTGTCTTAGGATTCTTCTTTCCCCACATCCTCACCAGCGTTTGTTGTTTGTTTACTTAATGGTGGTCATTCTGGCAAAGGTAGCATGGAATTCCAAAGCTGTTTTAATTTGAATTTCCCTAATGGCTAATGTTGTTGAGCACCTTTTAAATTACTTGTTGGCCATTTGTAAGTCTTCTTTTGAGAATTGTCTATTCAGTTTACTAGCCCATTTAATGACTGATTTTGGACTTTGATATTAAATTTTGAAGCTCTTTACATGTTTTATATATGAATCTCCTGTTTTGTAGTGTATAAGAGATGCACTCTTAGGTTGCATCTTCCCTATGATGATGCTGTTGGCTGTGCAGAAGACTTTTTAATTACATATGATCTCATTGGTCAATTATTGGGGCTATTTCCTGTGCTGCTTGTTAATCGAGTCCTTTATAGAAAGTTCTTGCTTGTATCTTGAAGTGTTCCTCTCTATTGTTTTAAACCTTTCAGGTTTTCTATTATGGTCTTTGTGGAAGTTTGAATTGGGGTGGAGGTCTTTTAAGTATGGAATCATGCCATCTGACAACATTTTACTTTTTTGTACTTCATTTCCTATTTGTATGCTTTTTATTTTTCTCGTATCGAGCTGTAGCTAAGACTTTGAACACTATTCTAAGATTGGAGAGAGTACTCACTCTTAACTCACTGCATAATATGAGAAATGCCCCCCTTTATTATAATGTTGTAATAGGCTTGTCCCTTGTGGCCTTTTTTTTTGAACTCGCTCTGTAGACCAGGCCTCACAGATATCCACCTGCTTCTGTATGTGCCACTCCCGCCAGGCTCCTTGTAGCCTTTTTTAAGATGGTAATGTTCCTTTTATTCCTAATCCCTTCAGGACTTTTGGTTGACCTTTGTCAAATGTCCTTTCTCTGTCTATTGAAATGATCATCTGATTTTTCTTTTCAATTGGTTTACATGTTGTATGGCACTTATTGATTTGCATGTGTTAAACTAACCTTGAATCCCTGGCATAGAACCAATACTGTTGTGATGTTTGTCTTTTTAATATGTTTTCAACTTCAGCTTGCTAGTGTTTCCTTGAAATTTATCTGTGTTCATCAGGGAAATGGCTCTGTAGATTTTTCCTTCATTGTGGAGTCCTTATCCATTTTAAAAAGGTAATATTGCTCCATAGAATGAGTTTGATAGTGCCTTTCTCTTTATATTATGCAGAACAATATGAGACGTGTTTGTATTAGCTTTTTCTTAAGCATTTGGTTAACTTCATCGGTGAGTTTGTCCAGGCTAGGCTTTTCTTTGTATTGAAACTTCCAAATATTGTCTTGATCTAATTACCATAGACTTATTTAACTTGATTATGTATTTTCATTTATTTTTAATAGGTGATATTTGTTTAGGAATTTATCCATTCCTTAAAGAGTGTTGAACTTTTAGAATATAAGTTTTAAAGTATTCTCTAACTATCAGATTTCACTGAAGTTGGCTATAACATCTGCCTTTTCATCTCTAATTTCTTAATTTTATTCTCCTCTATTTCTTTTGGTTAGTTTGACTAGATTTTTTTTCAATTTCATTTATCTTTTCAGAGAAAAATTTCTCTGATTGACTTTGTGTATTGTTCTTGCAGCCTTCTTGCTATTAATTTCTACCCTAAATTTTATTATTTTATGCTGTCTATTACATTTGGATTTTACTTGTCTTGTTTTTTTTTCTTATAGAAAATTGAAGTACCTCATTAGCTTATAACTTTAAGATCTCTCTCTCTCTCTCTCTGATATTTTAATTTAAACACTTATAGTTTTGTAGCTATAAACACTCTTATGGGCACTACCTTAGCCATATCCCACAGGTCCTGGGGTGTTGTGTTGTGGTTTTCTTTTAATTGTCAGCATTTAAAATTTTTCTCCATGGTTTCTTCAGTTACCTCACTGATTCAAAAGTATATCATTCAATCTCCAAATATCGGTGTAGTTTCCTTTACTGTTTAATTGTAGTTTTATTCTTCTATGACTTGATCAAATGAAAGTACTTATATTTTGCTTATTTTTGTATGTTTTAAGGCTTGCTTTGTGGCCTGTAATGGGATGAATTTTGGAGAAGGCTAGGTGCTATGTGTTTTTGATACAGTTTAGCTCTGAAGATTCTTTACTGACTTAGTATAGATGATCTATCTACATGAGGTTGGAGTTGTGAACTATCCTGCCATTGTATTAAGAGCCATTTGACCATTCATGACTTTCAGTATCTAATGAAGCTGGAAACCCCAACTTGATGCACAAATATTCACCATCTTTGTGCCTTCTTCATAGGTTGGTTTTAAATATAGCCTATGGTCTTCATCTCTTCTAGATAGTTTTGGTCTGTAGACTAATTTACCCCCTATGAGAGTGGTTCCATTTACTTGGAGATCACTTTCTGTCCTTGAACTCTGTCTCTGTTGTATTTGTTTCTGATGTGTGTTTCTTGGAAACAAAAGACAGTTGGAATTTATTGTTTTAATTTCTTCCTTTACTTGATAAATTGAAGCCATTTTTATTCCAGGCTATTGATGAAAGAGATTTGCTGTTTCTGGTGAGTTTGTTGGTTAGTAGTCTAGTTGGTTAGGTTTTTACCAGTGTTTTTAATCTTCCCCTATTATTATTAGGGTTTTCTTGTTTACTACGTTTTACATGATGGATTTCTTCCTAGCTCTCCTTTGTATTACTCTCATAAAATTGTGTTTTTTCTTGTATTGTTCAGAATGAGACTTTTAATTTTGTTCTTCTCTTTGTGTAGTATGTTTTAAAGTTTTTTTCATTCTGAATTGGTTCTTATCCATTTTTCTTAGCTTGTATTTGTTTTGAACTACTAATCTTTCCATCTCTTATAAAAGATAAAATTGCTGGATATAGAATTTTGGCTGACAATCACTTTCATGACTATTTTTTTCTATCATAAGTGAGTTGGTGTTTTGCCCTTAGAACCTTTAATATCATGCCTTTGCTTTGTATTTTAACATCTTGACTAAAATATGGTAAAGTTCTCTGGTCACATCTATTTGGAATTTTTTTAATGCTCTTTTGCTTGAATTTCCATTTCTGTGAGATTTAGAAACTTTCTGCTATAATTTCATTGAATAAATTGTCTGTGCCATTAGATCTTATTTTAGTTCTTTCTTCTCCCCAACAGGCTCTTAGGTTTGGTCTCTTGAGTATATGTGAAAGTTCTTGGAAGCTTTTCTTTTACTTGCTAATATTATTTTTATACATATCTGAATATATTGTCTTGGCCTTGACACTCATCCCTGAACTTCTTTCTTCTAGGTCTTCTATGATGATGATTTCCACTGTGCTTTTTATTTGATGTAATGATTCTTCCATTTCCAGCATTTTTGTTTGTTTTTTTGTTTTCCCTTTTATTTGGCCTCCATATCCTTTTTGAATTTTCTTTCATACTTTTGAATTTCTCCTCTAAACTATATCTTTATTAACTTTGCCAATATTTTTGTTTAGTTTCTGAGTTAATTTCTTGAGTTTATTAATCTTTTTATTTGAATGTTCTTTTTGTGGCCATTGATCATTTATTAAAGAGAAATTCTGACATCCTTTTCTAGCACTTCAGCTGTATCTCTCCAGTATTGAGGAGTCATGAGCTTGTGGTACCTTTGTGGCTGGGTGTCTCACATTGTTGTTTCTTCTGTGTGCTTTATGTATCTGTTAGGATGGCTGTACCCTCCAATTTTGTTTGGACTTTTCTGCTTTACTTGTTATTTTATTTATGTGCATACTTCTGATAATTTGTCTTCAGTTGGATTTAGGTTCTCTGCTATTATTTTGTATGGGGGTTGATGGCCACAGTAAAAAAAAAAAATATGATGACTTGATACTAGCCAAAGTATTACCTTGTTGGAGAAGGTACTTGTGTACTTTACCTGTATCCCACACACAGTTCACAAATAGTATCACTAAGATATTGACTAAGTAAAATGTACTTTGTAGAAATTTGTAGGTAAGGGCATGAATAAGTGAGTAGTGAAATGAGAAGGGAATAGGAAAAATAGAATCTGATAGTATAACTTGATAATTCCTAACTCACCAGTCTTTTGAGTTAATATTAATAAAAACAAGATAGTATTAATAAATATAATACAAGTTAGCATTCTCAAACTTGTGGATTAATTTTTAATTATTTATATGACATAAAGCAATTTAATTTATATATTAATTTTACTAGGAAAATAATGTGACTGGGGTTTGGGCATTCATGATTTAAAAAAAAAGTTTAGTTTAATATATACTCTTTTCTCTAACTTGCAGATTTTCAGAGACTGCATCTGCAAGAATATTTTCTGACATAATTATCTCTGTGTTTAACTTTGAACAGTCAAGTCTAGTGTTATACATCTTATGACCAAAGTATCAGTCATTGGCACACAATATTTTTTTTTGCAGACTTACTGGCTTTCTTTGTGTCAAGAGGCATTGTAGTTTTTCTCTGATTTTTCAGTTTGGAAAAATTGCTGCCAGCAATTCCTTTAAATCTGAAGTTAAATCTGGAGATACATAAAATAGAAATTGTAACATACCTTGAATAAGTCAAGAGAATAATATAGTAATTGAAATATAGCTACCTTTATATATGCTTGTGGTTATCCATCTTTGGTTAATGACATTTTATCATCATAGTATCATTTTCAATAAAAAGGATCAAGGACCCAAGGATGACTTATGGAAGTAGTTTTTGATGTGGTTGACTGGTTTCTGTTCTTTTAAGCAAAACAAAGGCAGTAGAGTTGACTTCTCAACTCCCAATGCATTTCTTTTCAGTAGAGTTGAAAAGACTTGTTATTCCAGTACCACGTTGAAATGCTCTGAACATTGAAAATAATGCATCAGACTAATTAATTCATGTTTGGAAACACAGCTCTCTGTGATAGATTAGTTCTTGGTTCAGTAACTGCTGACAGCACCTTGCTGTTAATAACAAAGGGCAGAAAACAGTGCTAGGAACATGGATCCAGCTAAAAGCTAGTGCTTTTGAAATAATCCCTAATGAGTTGTGTGAATCTAAATTGTCTTTGGTTTTATTCCTAGGATTTCAGAGTGTTTAAAAAAATCACACATTTCCAGAGTTTTAAACAAGAGCAAAACCCCAGCAAGTTCTCTAAAAGTTACCAAAATGCACTTTCCTAGAGTTTTGTTTGTGTGTAGTTTATCTTTCAAAGATTATAAACCTACCAATTATACTCATGCTAGAAAATATATTTTCTAGTGAATATGGATATATCAGTCAGGTTTTCTGAGGAGGACAGTGCTTTACCAATGTAAGAAAATATCTCTAAGAGTCTGCTGGTAGCCCAGGGTCAGGTCCAGGAATCTAGGACTATCACTTAACACACCTGAACAGACAGATGGTCCTTTTGCTGCTATCAATATCTGTATCAGCCTATTACTTACATTTCATATCTGTTGCCCAGTGTATGATTTTAGAGAATGGAGCATAGAATGGTAAATATTTGAAAATATGAATTCTGTGTGAAAATATGTCTTGAATATATGTTCTTGTAGAGGGCAAACCAATTACCATTTTTGTGGCCCTAGTAGAAGTGCTTTTTATGTGAATACTACTCAGTTCAAGACCCACAGTGAGCTCTGAGTGGGAAGCTATGAGGAGATGGGCAGGTGAGTGGGGTCTTTGCCTAAACAGGAAACTTTCAGAGTTTGGGCAAACTGAGGATCTTAGAGTAATGGGAGTCTGTGGGCTGAGTAGCTGAGTGGAAAGTTCTCTTATTATTTATTTATTCACTTATTTATTTATTTAGAATCTACATTACAATGTTGTTATGTCTTTCTCCTAAATACTATGAATTTTTACAAAAATTTGATTATTCTAAATTGCCATGTACAGTTTCATTTAGAGTGAAACAGGGAACTGGTAGGAAGATCTCTTCTGTATGTTTCACCTGGTAAAGGGGTGTGGTAGTTTGAATTGGTCCCTATAAGCTCATAGGGAGTGGTACTATTAGGAGGTGTGGTTTTGTTGAAGTAGGTGTGTCCTTGTTAGAGGAAGTGTGTCACTGTGGGGGCAGGCTTTGAGGTCTCTTATGCTCAAGACACCATCTTCCAGTATCTCAGGTCACTTCCTATTGCCTGCAGGTCAAGATGTAAGACTTCTCTGTTCCTTCTTCTTCACCACATCTGCCTATATGCCACCATGTCCCACCATGATGATAATGGAATAAACCTCTGAACTGTAAGGTAGCCACCCCAATTAAATATTTTTCCTTGTAAGAGTTGCTGTGGTCATGGTGTCTCTTCAAAGCAATAGAAACCTTAACTAAGACAAGGAGCAAATAAAGGGGCTGAGATGATGACTAGGTCAGGAATGTATTTACAGTGCAAACATGAAGATCTGAATTCAATATCATTATGAAAGACAAAATGACAAAAAAAAGGCCAGGGTGGTGATCTCATGGGTCAAGAGGCAGATACAGGAGGGTCCCTATGGTTCACTAGCTAAACAAGCAAGCTGAGCTCCAGATCAGTGAGAGACTTTGTCTCACCAGGCGGAAGAGGTAAGTAGATCATGGAGAACAATACTCAAGGGTGACCTCTGACCCACAAGCTCACAAATGGACATAACTACACCTATGAACACACACAATAACACATGAATGAATGATTTGTTGATTGTGTTGGGTTTGCATTCTTTTTTTTTTGGTTAGAATTTTTATTTTTAAGAAATATTGTCAACTGTACATATTTCTATTTATTATAAAATCCTCATAAAATGCAATAGTTAAAATATATATTGTTTCTACCTATTAATAAGAGTATTTTTTTTATTTTTTTTATTTCGCAATACAATTCAGTTCTACATATCAGCCACGGATTCCCTTGTTCTCCCCCCTCCAGCCCTCCTCACCTTCCCCCCAGCCAACCCCCCATTCCCGCCTCCTCCAGGGCAAAGCCTCCCCCGTGGACTAAGATCAACCTGATAGACTCAATCCAGGCAGGTCCAGTACCCTCCTCCCAGGCCAAGCCAAGCAACCCTGCATAGGCCCCAGGTTTCAAACAGCCAACTCATGCAATGAGCACAGGACCCGGTCCCACTGCCTGGATGCCTCCCAAACAGATCAAGCCAATCAATTGTCTCACCCATTCAGAGGGCCTAATCCAGATGGGGACCCCTCAGCCATTGGTTCATAGTTCATGTGTTTCCATTCGTTTGGCTATTTGTCCCTGTGCTTTATCCAACCTTGGTCTCAACAATTCTCATATAAACCCTCCTCTTTCTCGCTAATTCGATTCCCAGAGCTCCACCCGGGGCCTAGCCATGGATCTCTGTATCCAGATCCCTCAGTCTTGGATGGGGTTTCTAGCATGACAATTAGGGTGTTTGGCCATCCCATCACCAGAGTAGGTCAGTTTGGGCTGTCTCTCAACCACTGCCAGCAGTCTGTTGTGGGGGTATCTTTGTGGATTTCTGTGGGCCTCTTTATCACTTTGCTTCTTCCTATTCTCATGTGGTCTTCATTTACCATGGTCTCCTATTCCTTGTTCTCCCTCTCTGTTGTTGATCCAGCTGGGATCTCCTGCTCCCCAAAGCTCTCTTTCCCTTGACCCTCGCCCTTCATTACCCCCACTCATGTCCAGGCTGTTCATGCAGATCTCTTCCGTTTCTCCGTCATTGGGCGATCCCCGTGTCTTTCTTGGGGTCCTGTTTTCCAGGTAGCCTCCCTGGTGATGTGAGTAGAAGTCCAGTCATCCTTGTTCCACATGTAGTATCCTCCTATGAGTGAGTACATACCATGTTTGTCTTTCTGAGTCTGGGTTACCTCACTCAAGATGATTATTTCTAGATCCATCCATTTGCCTGCAAACCTCATGATGTGCTCTACTATAGAGCTATAGTAATAAAAACAGCTTGGTACTGGCATAAAAACCGACACGTAGACCAATGGGTTTGCATTCTTGATGACTGCTAGTGACTGATGAGTCATATTCTAGTTCCTGAGATCACTCAACCCTAGCACTATGAGGGCAGCTGTCACTTCAGTTCAGTGGCCTCTTAACTGTTAAGCATTTGTGAGTTCTCATGTTTGTTTGCCTTTCACAGTTTGTTATTACAGTCTTTCTTCTGGACTCCAGATGTTATACCCACTGGATGTGTCCAGTTTAGTGCACTCAAATTGCTTCTGTGAGTTGAGAGAAAAGATCATTTACACAGTGATGTGATTCAGCAACTGTGTGTGATCCAGTGACTACCATGGCTACACCTGGGTGTAAAGTCTCAATATTGGTTGATTGTTTTTTATTTTGCCACTTTTCAGATATCAACATATTCTGAATAATTGGTATTGATAAATAAATAGGAGGCAATCTCACTTGGGGAGACCTTGAAATGATGCAATGAATGACCTGTAAGAAGTAAAACAACAAATATGCTGGTTATAAAAGTCTGGGTAAGAAGAACTCCAAGAGAAATAAGATAATTATAATGCTTTACATAGGATAAAGTATTAATGGTGACCTAGATACTGATAAAATTATGCACTTCAGATCACAAGCATTTTGGGGAATGTCATATAAATAAGATGAAAACAATTAATGATCTTAATTATTTACCTCAACTAATGTATGCAGGGCTTTTTAAAGGATGTAGAGAAATGTTTTCTCCTGAAGACATATTTCTGATTTTTTTGTACTTAAGAATATCACTGCCAAAATGAATGTTAAGGAGGAGTAAATTCAGTCAAAGTGAACAGAACAACACATTAACATAACGACTTAAAAATAGTTCTCTGTGTGGGAGAGAGGATGGCGGCTCTGAACTTCATTAAGCCGATTGTTGAGGAGACATCTGGAATCTCATTCCAGGGGATGCTAGAGCAATACATGTTCTGGGTGACTCTCTTCAGGTGCAGTTCAGACAAGATGTGTTTGAACAAAGTATAGTTTTTAAGTAATCACCTCCAGTCACCCCCATGAGCACTTACTCATATTGAGGAAGGACATAAGAGCTAAACAAACAGGGAAGGACTCTGTTTACATGCCAGGGCAAAGAGAATTAAGTGACAGGAGTTAAATCAGTTACCAAACTGAGTCAGTCCAGGTCTGCCATTCACCTGAAGTATTTTTTCTTGCCTAATTATAAACTCGTAGAGGGTAGAAATCATGAATTTTCCATATCTTTATCAATTTAGGCAATGGATATTTAATAAAATATCATTGAATGAATAGGTAATTTTCCTAGAAATAAATGATGGTAGTACTTTATGGAAGTAAAGGTCATTCAGCATGGATCAGATAGGAATTTAAAGAATTGTTATTGTGAAAAACAAAAGTTGGATGAAACTGTGAGCACTGTTTCAGTTTAACAAGGAAGCCCTGTTCTTAGAAAGGAGGCTAGGGCACAACAAGAAGCTTCAAGATGCCTTCAGGCACTTGCAAGTAATGTCAGCCTGGCCCCAACCATGACACAGTGGAAGGGAACCTAAGGGGAGAACTTAACTGCATTGACTTTGGATGAAACCACCCCTTAAAGGTCTATGCTTTGCCCACAAACAGAAGGCCAGTCTCAGCCTTAATCAGAGAAGTCTGTCCTTGCAGGAGTAGGGGCAAATGCAATAACCCATGGCTGCACAAGACCTGAAAAAAAATTACACTGGAGGACTTAGCCTCATACAGGATACTTTACCCCTTTAAAGCTGAGAGAATTTTCCAGAAGAGATGGAAGAAAGAATTTAATATTCAGAGGATGGGGAGAGGAAATACCATATGCCATTTTTCTAAGTAAGACATGGACATAAGATCTACAAGCTCACTTCACCTGTGCACACTGCATCAATAGAAGTCAGGACCCCTGACAGCTATGGAGGGAGAAGAGACTCACAGGCTACTACCACATACTGCTGGTTCAGGAAGAGGGGGAGGCATAATATCTAGGTGTGTATACACTGAAGAACCCACTAAGCCCTGTTTGTTGGTCAAAAAACGACACCAACTCTGCTCTGATTGAACACTGTAGAACACTATTAAATAAAATCAAATTGAGTAAATAAAGGAAAGGAACTTATAGGGAAGGAGGGTCTGTAAAGGCAAGAGGGAAATGGGAGAGGGTGAGGGTGAGGAGAAAGGGACCAGAATACATAGTTACATACTATATACATATGAAATTGTGAAGGAGTAAAAGAAAAGAAATTCAAAGACCATCTGCATGGAGGCTATCACTGAACACATTTGCTTGTGTTCTAGGACATCCATAGTACTTTTTAAACATAATTCATCACTTCTTCATAAAAATGGAAGTCATGTTCACTGACACTGAATTTAAGCATACATAGCAGAGGAAAGGAATTGGTGTTAAGGAGCCTCCACATTGATGATTTGGGGTGACAGTGGAATACTAAGCTATGAGTTTAGGGATGATGCTATGAACAATGATGATATAATCCTGTGTGATCCTCTTCCCTAAAGGAAGAGGTTCCCATTAGCTCAGTTATTGTGCATTGAGCAACTTATCCTGAAGGCACTTCCATGATCATGTGTTCTATTCCACAGGATTACACTGAGTCCCTGTGGGAGACAAGGGCTCTTCTGGAAGGTGGTAATTCATTGAACAAAAGAGCCAAGAAACTTTGATTAGAGGTATGTGGTTGATACATTATGTACCCCAATAAACTTATCTGGGGGTCAGAGAACAGAACAGCCACTATATTAAACATAGAGGTTAGGCAGTAGTAGCACATGCCTTTAATCCTAGCATTCCAGAGGCAGAGATCCATCTGGATCTCTGTGAGTTCAAGGCCACACTGGAAACAGCCAGGCATGGTGACACATACCTTTAATCCCAGCACTTGAGATCTCATGTCTTGCTTGGGAAAGACACACACCTTTAATCCCAGGAAGTGATGGTAGGAAGCAGAAAGGTATATAAGGCATGAGGACCAGGAACCACCGGCTTTTAAGCTTTTAGACTTTTAGCAGCAGTTCAGTTGAAATCCATTCCAGTCAGGACTCAACAGGCTTTCAGTCTGAGGAAACAAGATCAGCTGAGGAGTTCGTGAGGTGAGGTTGGCTGTGGCTTGTTCTGTCTCTCTGATCTTTCAGAATTTACCACAGTGTCTGGCTCTGTTTTTTTTTTTTTTTTCTAATAAGACCTTTTTAAAATTCATCTTACAGAGGTAACCTGGTTCTAGGCCACCCTGAGCCACATTCTCTTCCAAATGCTCTGTGTAGAGTCATTTAAATCTGTTTCATATATCCTTATACCTGTCAAGAAAGGTCCACTGCCATATAGTAGGTTCTCTTCTCTGTAATTTTAGGGATGCAGAGTGGGCAGTGGTTCTCCAGTGCATCACCTGCTTTTGCCTAACTTATAAACAAGCTCAGTTGTCCTGAGTCTGTCACTCTTACATGAGTTTTCTTTCACCTTTATCAAAGGACATCTCTTTTTAAAAGGCTGCTGTGTTTTATTTTTAATTTTTTCCTACCTCAAAGCAACTCTTACAAAGTATATAAAAATGAGCTGCATTGGCAAAGTTTCACCAAGGCTTTTGCTCAGCACCAGTCTCTTTGACCCTGACTCCCACTCCAATCACAGCACACTTACATTTTCTATTTTATACACCTTCCTGCTGTTTGAAATTTCAAGGGCATGTATTCTTTTTTTTATACTCAGGGAAACAAGAAAAATATTACAGTTTTAAGATGGCATGTAAGGAGTACTTCTAGCCAATTTATGCTTAAAAGAATATTGCCAATAGTAGATATAATTTACATTAGCTACTGAGAAAAGATCCAGGATTATGATTGATATAATGACAACATATTGGCAACTTATTGTGACAGAATATCTGAGAAGGAGCAAATTAAGGTAGGAAGAGCCTTTTTGATCTCATAACTTAGGGCTATAGTCCATAGTGGTAGGAAGGCATGGTAGGACTCCACAGTGGTGGGAAAGTATGGTAGGACTCTACAGCGGTGGGAAGACATGGCAGGACTCCACAGTTGTGGGAAGGCATTCACCCAGCAAGACTCCACCCCCTAAAGCTTCTACAACCTCTCAAAATAGTGGCATCACCTGAGAACCAAGTGTTCAAACACATGAGCCTGCAGAAAATTTTATGGGCAAACCAAAGCAAACATCATCACCTATGCCAGCCAGAACACACATCAACTAGAAAGGTCCGTTGAGCAGGACTGAGAACACTGAACTATTCCTGTATTTATCATGGAAATTTACATTTTTAACTTAATAAGCACTGTCAAAGGAGATTTCATATATAAAAGAAGGATGTTTTGAAGATTATCAATAAAGCTGAGAATTTAGTTATGATTTTCAGTGAACTTTTGTGAAATAAATAAGTCTAACCAAACCATTATCCCAATCTTCAGTTTTCTGATTCAATCATCACTGTATGTTTTTATCTATTTTCACCATAAAACATTTAGGTCACACTGTAAAGGCTAAAGGTCAACATAGGATGAGAAAAGTAGATCTGGGTCCTGATATTGACTGCATTCTTTCATCCTTCTTCATATTTTACAGAAATCCCTCTAAATTCTTCTTCTTCTGATTGACTTGAGTTTGTTGTTTATGGATAGTTCGTGTCAATACAAAATCTTTAAGAATATTTTTATAACTTTGTTCCTAGAAGAGTGATTGTCACCTAACATGTTATAAATATATATCTTCAAAAATAGGTCTATTTTCATGAATCTTTAACACAAAGACAGGTGCCAGTAGTGTAATTAGAAAGCAAAATTCTATTTTAAAATGCTAATCTAGGACATAATAATCTAAATTGGATGGATCAAGTCTGAGAACATTTCCCTAAATACTTTCCTATGTGTTACACTACTGTACACTTACAGGTACTAGGAAAACAGCTTTTTAAATTTGCTTTATTTTATTACATATTTTTGGCACTGGATATAGAACCCAAGGCTTTATGCACTTGAAGAATGTGCTCATTGTACTACTGAGCTACATCCCCACTTCCTGGGAAAAGATTTCAAATAACTGTAGAGTGAATATAACAGGAGTAGCCATATTTAATCCCCCCACTCCCACATGAACAGGACTGACCTAGTGAGACTTGTGAGTTATTTATTTGCTTACTTATTTATGGAATTTTAATATGTAGCTGGAGCATGAATGGGGGCTTTGAAGTTGGCTCAGCTGACAGAATGTTTTCCTGGTGAAGCCCTGGGGTCAATCCTTTATACCACACATACTGGCCTTGGTGGCTCATACCTGTAAGCCCAGCATTCAGGTGGTGGGAATAGAGAGATCAGAAGTTCAACACTCTTTTTCAATTTGTGGCCAGCCTGGGTTTCTTGAGACCTGGTCTCTAGAAAGAAAACAAACAAAACATACAGGTATTTAATTAAGGTGGGACTAACACATACCTCTTAATTTTACTATTCCTGACTTAACTTTAATGAAGTGTCTTCAAAATAAAACAAACAAACAAACAAACAAAAAAACAGAACTATGATTCTATTCATTTAATTTGCCTGAAAACAAGCCGGAGAACCAGGCTAATATTTGATGTGATGCTTTAGCATATTTTAAAAATCTTTTATGAATGGTGAGCAAGGTTTTCTTTCAGCATTTCAAGTTGGGGAATAGTCTGATTCTAAATGAGAATGGCTAGCTAAGCTGTCTCAGTTCTTTCTCCACCTTTATCCTAGGAAAGAAATATCAGGACGCAAACCTTCACTTCCCCTACCAATGCAAGGAATCTGCAATTCTTCTTATTAATTTTTTTCAAGTGGGCTGCTCTCATTTTTCCTGTAATATGCAGCTCACATACAATGTCTCGTCTAAGCTCTTCCCAAGGAATTAAATATATCTTTCATAAAAGAACTACACTGTGTGCCTTTTCTCAACAAATGGATTTTTAAGGACTCTGAGGCACAGAATCTCAGAAGGTTAGGTGTATACTGAAGTAAAACATTAACTTCATTAAGTACAAAGGAAACACAAACTTTGAAGACTGACCCATGTATTTAATCTGGTTTTCATTTCCAGAAGTAAAAGGTCTCATCTAGAACCTCATGTCCCAGAAAGCACTGGTACCCATGGGTGCTGTTTATTTGGTTGCTAGGAAATAGATACATGCATTCCTTGGTATTTAGTGTTTAGTAAGTCTCTCCAATTACTTGATAGCAGAGCCAACAGGAAGTAAGTGAATTACTGTCATCTAACTCACTAAGAGTTTCATATACAACCTTTCCTGTGGTCAAAGGTATACTATCCTCCAGGGGACTTTACAACATCTCTGATTGTCAAATATTTCAACTTATTTTCCTAGTGCTCATTCTATTATTATTTTAACCATGCTAAAGTTTAGATCAAAGATGCTTGGTTCAGCTCTTTCCAGCTATCTTGGATTTATTTTATGATCACTTCCATCCTTGTCCATAAAGTGATATTGACACTATAAACATGATTTTTAGGAATTATGACTGTTTGATTTACCTTGAGATAAAGAAATGTGGACATAGTTTAGAATGCAGTACCCTGAAGATATGTGAGCAAGGTGCTGACGCCTGGGCTCTGGAGATAGTGGTGTCATATTCCTAGAAACTGATTTCCCTTTGTGCAAAGTAAATCAAGTTGCTTCTTGTTTTAGGAGAAATTTGCTTTTCATTGGTCATTGTGGAGCCTCTACTGGGCATGGAGAAGGAAAATCTCAGTGCTGACCAAAGTGCACATGACTCTCACTGCTTTATCCAGCAAAGTGCCTTCCAGAGCATTTAATCAGTATGAAAAATGGGACAAGCTCATGATAATCCAGCTAGCATTTCAGATTGGAGAGTGGGAGAACAAGGCCCACATTACCACATACATGCATTTGGTATCAAGCCTTTGCTTCAAGATCATGATTATGTGCTGGGTCACTTATAAACTTTTTATAAATTTAGAGAAGTATATTTGAGTTCAGATGGGTCAGCTAGAATTGACTCAATTTGTGTGTCAAGGGTGTAAACTAACCACCATCCCACTCATTTTCTTCTTCATGAGGGAAAATTCTGAATGGAATATAATTTGAAGGACCAGGAAAATCATCTGAAGAAGTGATATTTAATAAATTCTAAGGATGGGGAGCATAGAAAAATGTGAAGAAAGAAAATTGTGGTGGAAAGAAGCCATGTTCTTTAATACTCATTTGGAGGGTTGGAGAATATAAAGAGGAAAATGAAATTGGAATTACAGGAGATAGAAAAATGAGGGACATCGAGAAAGACAAAGTGAGGTTTGGTGGAAACTGCCTACTATTGTAGGGAGAAAGCAGAATGAATGCCTGTGGGAGTCCATTTTATTTCAGAGACACAACCATTGACTGAAACAACAGCACTGGCAGAGAGGTGAATAAGTATTAACTTAACTGAATAAAATATAAACAAACCTTAAACTTGGCTATAGGAGTTTGAGACATGGCTCACAGGTAAGAGAGGCTACTGCTATTTCTGAGGCTATAAATTCAGTTTCCCGCACACATGTCAGATAGAGCACAACCTTGTGTTTTCAGCTCAATGGATCACTGCCCTCTCCTGAGCTCTCTGGGCACTGCACTCATATTGACGTATACACATACACATACTTGAACATAAATAAATCTTTACAAAGTTTAGCTATGAGAAATTTAAAACAGAAATTGAAAGAAAACAGATGTAGTTTTTTCTTCTGTTGTACATTGTTTGATTCTGATACAGCCTGGCCCCTGTTTTCAAAAATAAAATAGTTGAAACTATCATAGCAGAACTAGCCCAAACATGTTAGTGAAAGTGAAAATGTGTTGAAAGTAAAGCTTTATTCTAGTTACATGCAGAAATACAGATGGTATGATAGTTAAGTTGAATGATTAGTTGTGTGAGTGTGGTTACAAATTAGCAGTTTATTATCACTTATAATCTTTAATATTTTCATTAATTAGAAAGAAGGAAGAAGGGATGATCCAGTCTAGATTGGATTTTGTGCCCAGGATTGATAGGACAAAGTATGTCCTTTAAGTCAACATTTAGGGAGAGTCCTTTGCTAACCACCTTGTGCCTTTGAATAGTTAAACATGACCAAAATCAGACACATTATGAGAAGGGACATGTGGAGTAGAATAGGGGTTGTGTGACAGTCTGTCACTGAGAGTAAAGAACCACTAACATTACCCCTCTTAGCAACCAAACTCCTTCTTCTCTAGAAATTCAGATAAAAATATAGTTCCCTAT
Organism: Peromyscus eremicus; assembly: GCF_949786415.1. Lineage (NCBI taxonomy): Eukaryota > Metazoa > Chordata > Mammalia > Rodentia > Cricetidae > Peromyscus > Peromyscus eremicus. The sequence goes on along the minus strand of NC_081420.1, from coordinate 49,584,821 downwards.
TTTATTCAGAGCTGGGATTTTACTACTATAAAGCTTAAAAGTTTTTAGTTAATCTTGCATGAAGTATCTAGACTATATATTGGTCTAAAGCAACATGGAAAGTTCAACTTAGTCATTTTATTTCAAAGTAATCATTATTAACTACTTACTGTATTTCTATAGATCATTAACTCCATGATAAACAATCTGATTCTGTTGTACTGTTAAATCTTGTAGTAGTAGACTTTATTGACTTTCAGGATTGTACCCCTTTACTCAGTTTTTATTTTTATTTATTTTTGTATTTCAGCCACATTTCATTGCCTGTCTTCTTTATGTCCACCACAGTCTTTCTGGACTTCTGACCAAAATTATGCTCATATTACTTCAAGAATCTGCCTTATCATGCTGAAGATGCTTGGAAGTATCTGTGCCATGATCTTCCCTCTGTCTGAGCTTTGCATTCTATTTCCTTCTTAACCTAAGTTATAGAGATAGATCCTGTGGATATTTCCAGGTCAAGTTACCATAACTCACAAAGCACAGAAATGTCTCAAAAAACGAACAAACAAACAAAAAACAGGTGTTGAAGGCACTGTGAGATAGTGGACCATATAGAGGAGTGGGCACTAGAGCATTTAGGTCATTCAGATATATCCTCAAAGGAATATCTGTACCAGTTATACATTCCTATTTCTGTTGTTTATGTTGTGGTCATGAGATAAGTGTATCTGCCCTGCTACATGGGCTCTGCATTTACCAGCTGCCTTACCACAGGCTCAAAAGCAATGAGTCTCTTGACCATGGATTGACCCAAAATAAACCCTACTTCTTTATAAGTTTATTTATTGGAGGTGTTTGTAACAGTAAGGAACAACACACTATTATTTTATAGAGAATGAAGTAGCTGACAGGCAGGAACACATGTATCTCTGCAGTTGAAGAAAATTAGCCTGTGTTCTATCTCCACCCTGCAAATAAACACATGAACAAAAATTAAAAACCAACCAACTCTATGATATATTGCACATTTGGAGTGCTCACTAAATTAATAAAATTAATAAATTTTATTAGTAAAATTTAATAATAAAAACAATACAAGATTTTTTTATTCTTTCAAAGTAAAAACTTAAATGATTAAAATTAATAATTTTGAACTGGTGAGATGGTTCAGTGAGTAAAAGTGCTTGCTGTGAAGACCAATGATCTAAATTTAAACCTCAGATACCACCACATGGTAGAAGGAGAGAACACGACTCCCACAAATTGTTCTCTGACCTCCGTGCACACGCTATGCCGTTGCGTGCATGGACACTTGCAAACACATAAACATACATAAATAAAGTTTTATGTTAATAGTCTAATAAACTGCAAGGCACATTTGGTTGTTCTTTTGCCACTACTGTGGTTTCAATGGGAAATGTCCCCCCATAAGTTCCTTTATTTGAATACTTGGTCACCAGCTGGTGGTAGGTGATGAAGGTCTTGGAATGGTAAGGAGGTGGATCCTCATTGGAGGGAGTGAATCACTGGGGCAGACCTTGAGTTTTTATAGTCCATCACACTTCTTTTTTGCCCTCTGCTTTTGGAATTCAGATGCCATGTAACCAGCCAGCCTCCTGCTCTTTCCATCATGCCTTCCCTGTGTGTTGCTATGTCTTTCCTGCCACGAGAGACTGTATGCATCAGGAAGTGTTAGCCAGCATCCACTCTTTTTCCCTTAAATTGCTTGTGTTGGAGTACTTTATTTATCACAGCAATCTGAAAAGGAATTAATACACCATCACAGCATCTCTGAATTACTGCTGCAACACACTGAATGGCTTTTTTGCTTCCATCTTTGCTCCCTACAATGATATGAATCCCCAAACCGGGGTTGTTCATTTAGATTCACCTGGAACACTTTGTCCTGCGGCTAAAGCATTCTAACAGTTTGTAGTCTCACTTCGACTGAGAGCTAAATCCTAATGGTTGTGTGTGGCACTGTGCATGACCCCATTTTTCTGCAGCTTGCTGATCCCATCTGTTGCTCTCTACCAGTCTCACTCTTCTCTGGCCACCTTGCTACCTTGGCTCTTTATAATAAGCTCTGTGAATGATTCTCCCTTATGGATTTTGCAATATTTTTCTACTGTTTCAGCTTCTTCTTTCACTAGAAGTCTATAGACTGTCATTCTGGAAATCCTTCATCCAAACATCAGCTTCACAACAAGAAGATCCCTGAACATGCTACATGAATGTACACACTTTCTCTCTCTCCTTTCCCCTTCACTGTCCCTGCACAATCTCTATACCGCATGTCACCATCACAGACATCTCATACGTGTCTAACTCTCTAAGGAGAGTACAGGAGCTAGGGTAGCAGAGTTTCTCTTTGGTTCACTCATTCATCTGTTTAATTCACTTCTGAAACAGAATCCCCAAGAAAGTGGTTGCCACAATATATCCTCTCAATAAACAGTCACTTGTCATTATTATTGTTGTCATTTTGAATGAATATGAAATTGAAACTCAAGGGAGCTCAAATCCCTAAATTAAAGGGAAAAATACTGAAGAAAGATTCCTTACAAGGGCAGCCCAGTTCCAAAGTCAACAGGGGATACAAATACATTTCTCTACAATGCAAGTGGCTGATAAGTACATTAAAAAATTGCTAAGAATTACTAAGAAAAATACCAACCAAGCCACAAGAAGAATCCCTGAATATCCTCCAGCATGGTCTTTATCACTACAGCCATAACAAGAGGTAGTGGCAATTCTGTTGATGTTAAACAGGCTTCTGTATGGACCAGCAATTTCTCCTAGGCTTATCTTTAGAAGAATTAAAACAAAATATGTCCTGAATAGGTATTTGTGCACCAGTGTGTATCCAAAGTATGTATATAATATCACTGTCATAATAGCTACCAGGTACAAATATCCCAAGTGTCCATCCATTAATGGATATGTCAACAAAATACAGCATATACACCTATAGGAATATTATCATTATCTTACCACAAATTTCAGTGAAGTTCTGTTACATGTTGAATGATTGGTGAACTTTGAAATTTTCACATTAAGTGAAGTAAGTCAGATAGAAAAAGACACCATGTGATAGTCTTGTTAATACAGTTGAGAATCAAGAGGAAGACAGTCTCCATCTGGAACTGTCTAGATCAGGTTGACCTGGGGTAAGTCTGTGAAGAATTGTTTTGATAACTAATGTTACTTTATGTGAGAGGACCCAGCGAACTGTGAGCACCAATCTTTAGATATGGGGACCTGAGATGTGTCAGTGTAGAGAGGAGGCTGAGAACATGTAAGCACAGATGGAGCATTTCCCTCTGCTCTTGTCTAAGGATGTGTGTATCTTACCTATTTAAGTTTCCCTGCCTTGATTTCCATGCTATAATGAACTGTAACCTGGAATTATAAGTTGAAACAAAACCTTTCTCCCAAAGTTTCTTTTTGTTAGGGTATTTTATCACAGTAGCATGAATGAAATCAGGACTTGCCATTTACATGCAGTTGTCAGCACAATCAGCTTCATGGATTTTGAAAGTGAAGTACATGTTACCACATACTGGAACAAGAGCAACAAAACCTGGTGTTCAATGGGTAGAGGAATTCAGTATGTGATGAAATGAAAATTTCTGGAGAGATTTGTCCCTGGTGGTTGCTTTCACATGCTTAGCCTCCTCTTTATACTGTGGATTCAGGTTTGGAAATAGATTTATCTTAGGATGTGGAGCTTTGAAATGGAAAGAAGGAATCAGTGGCAATGGGCCTAGGCTGAAGTTTTAAGCTGAAGTTTCCCTCTTTAGTAGATCCATGGCCAAGGACATAGCATAGGAAGTGGCCCTTCCTTGAAAAGCCAAAAGGTGTTTATACAGTTAAAATTTTCACTTCAGAAGCAAGTTTGACCAAAAGGTAAAGATAAGGAAAATACTTTTGCTCTAAATTTTGTAGCCCCAACTCAACAACCATATTAAACCCAAGGACATGGTTAGTCATTATGTGGAAAGAAAACACATTTTATTGAACCAAACTGCAAACTTAGGATCCTGATGGATTGAAGTCACCAAATAGATGAAGTAATTTCTATAGGAGAGACACAAAGATAACCCATAACATGCCAAAAAGGGTACTTCCAAGCAGAGTTGAAATGAACAAAAGCTAAAATTAATTCTTTGTGTCTTAGTAAAAGAAATTTACATGTGGAAATTAGAGATTTGGGGACAGAGCTCTAAGTCCACTCTCTGTGGAGGAATATTGTTATATACTGAAATTTCTTTACATCTCTTTGTAAAATTCTGTTTGCTGGAAAAAATACCTTGAAAATAATAAAATTTAAGGTGACTGTTATTTTTTGTGCAAATGACAAGGAAAAAGATATTAATTTGTAAGGCTAGTAATGCAATACAAATTTAAACTACATTTATGTATTTGTTGTGTGGGCATATTGTGTGGTATCACAGTGTCACAGCACACGTGTAGAAGTCATAGGACAACTTGCAGGAGTCAGTTCTCTCTTACCATGTGGGTCTGGAAGATTGAACTCAGGTCATCGAGGTTGACAGCACTTACCTGCTGACCTACCTTGCTGGCCCACATTCATCTCTGAAGGTGTTTAGGAAAAGTGCAGGTCTTGAATTAAAAGAATAAGAAACCCGTGTCTCTAATATCCTAGGTCTTTATGTTCTTTATGTTGTCAGAGTGTGCTTGGCTTCTGGGAATACTGAATTTCAATAAGTTTTCATTTGTCAAATAAAAATGTATTGTAATTTTAGAGCACACACCCTCTAAAAGTACATGTTTTTTTGCTTGCTCATGTCAATTAAAGATTATCAGAGTTGATATTATTTTCTATCTGCTATGTGAGAAGCATGGAATGATGAGGATTTCCAGCAGTGAGCATTAAAATTTATAATTGTGCATCTAAAAAATATATGTAAGTGACTTCTGAGAACCTCTTTGCTCATTTTATGCTTGGCTATACATAAGAAACAATTATCCTACTGTGTTACACTAAGGTGAAGCAATGGGTACCCTGCCAATATAGATTTCGATCGCCACTTAAATTATTCAGGCTGTTATTGACCAGAGATTGCTATGAGAAAATCAATCAATACAAGGAATTTGTACAAACACAAAGTTTGGTATTTGGAAGTTCTAGGTTATTTGGAAGCTTTCTGGTTGTCAGTGAGTAAAAATCCTAGCTCACTGTGGACTTCTGCCTTTGAATTCAGTCCAACAGTGGTTCATTGCTGCCATAAGTCAAGCCCCAGGCCTAGAGCCCTGGCATGCTGAACAGGACTAACTTCTTGGCCTGGAGGAACCCATAACCCATGGCATAGGAAACAAAGGAAGGAACACATGTTCACTTTTGTAACTATATGTTACTAACAAGAAAATATGTTCCTAGCTTCATCAGAAATATTATCTATGGGAGGAAAATTAGGTAGCCAGAGACTGAGAGAGCAAATTGGGTCCCTTAACTTCTAAAATCCGAAGGGATCTGTGACAGAAAAGTGTTTTTTGCCTGACTTGTTGTGTCTTGAGTATTGCATCATCACAGCAGGGTATTAGATGGTTAATCATTGTTCCTGTGACTGTTTTCCTCTGCCTCCATAGCTTTGTGATTCTCTATTAAGTGTCTTAATTAGAGGAGAGGTACAGATTTGCTGATGTGGAATGATACATCCTATCTCCTTGCTCCATGTACTGTAATGGGATCTGGGGACAAGTTTCCCATCCCAGGAAGTGCAGAGGAGACATTCTCTGCAGAAGTAGCATCCACAGGAAGCTATCAAGTCCTGAGTGCTTTAAGCTAGGTTGAAGAAACCTCATTCTCCATTCAGAAAATTCCATACCAAGAGAAGCCGAAGCTAGCTTTCTAGTAACTACTTTAACTTTATTGCCACCTGTTAATCATCTACATTTAACCTTATACCTGCTATTTTTTATTTCCTCCTGCAACTAGATTCTTTTTGTTGTTGTTGTTTAGGAAAACAAATATAGACATAATTTCTTTTGTCTATACACAAGAAAACAATCACTATTCAAAGGCCTTCTTTTTATATAGGCTACATCTTGAAATGCTCCCCTGGTGTATGTTTATAATCCAGTATGTCAATATGGAATGTACATAATTCTTTAACTTAAATCCATATCATTTAAATTATAATACTGCTTTAACTATTCATAAACTGATACTATAATTTTATAGTTTACGTTATAGTATGAACCGAAATTGAATAAATGTAATTTGAATTACAGTAATGTTTTTATAATTAATGAAATGATAGTATAATTTTATCATTTTAATTGTAACAATTTAAAGTAATTTAATCTGTAATTTTTTTTAAATATACTTATTCATAAGTAAAAAGAAGAAAGAAACTGGTAAGGAATGAGTCTAAAAGTATATATTATATTCATGTATGAAGTTACCAAAGGATAAATCTATATATTGTAATATATATATGTTTACATATATATATAGTAATTGGTGCCTTATTGTTATATTTTTAAGTTTTCTCTCAGTATTTTGCTGTTACAATTTTTTCAATAAATATGCAAAGAACTTATGCAAATACATATATACCTACCAGGTAAATCCCCATATGCATAATTTTCAATCAATATATATCAATGTTACTTTAGAAAATATCGATGCTAATTCTCCTATAGGATTGAGTTGTATCCCCACCAACAGTATAAAGAAGTGCCCGTTTCTGCACAGCTTCTTAAACTAATGCTGGCCTTGAACTTGGCCCTTTATGCCCTTCTGGTATTGTGCTGACTTTTTTTTTTTCATCAGTGTTGCCATTTGCTTATTTGGAACTCGGCTTTAAGAGCTCTCCTTTTGCGTATTGTTAAGTATCTGTGTACATGTATTAGTGACTTACCTGTATATGTGGAATCAGAGAACAATCTCAAATGTCAGTCCTTGTCTTTGATTTGTTTGCAACAGGATTTCTTGTTTGTGGCTGTGTGTACCAGGTTTGTGGGCTTGCAGTCCTCCAGAGAGCTGTCTTCCTTTACTTCCCATCTTGCCAGAGGAACACGAACATTATCAACACACTCTGGTTTTTCATGGTAACTGGAGAACTGGACTCAAATCCACACGGTTGCAAAGCAAGCTCTTTACCCGCACAGCCATCTCCTCAAGCTCTTGGCAGGTTTCTAATAGGGTCAGATGCTCTTCCTTATTGTTTGTGGATTAAAAGTTCTGTTTAGAACCACTTTCCCCACAATGGGACCTTCACATTGCTATTTCAAGATTTAATTCTATAATCCACTTGGAAATAATTTGATCAATTTAGGATAAATGTGTCCCACATAGCCTGATTCCATTTTTCCTTGTAGATCATCAATCACTTACTTTATATTTCGCCTCTGGCTTGAGTGCTATTTTTAACCTACACTAAATTCTCACACATCTTTAATTTATTTCTACATTTTAATTACCCTGCATTGTTCTTCTTGCCTATCTTGCTCAGAGGAGGAATTTCTTATCTACCATGTGGACGATTTACTTCTTTAAATACTCAGAAGTTCCTCAGGCAAATTGTTACAGTGGATATCCTTCTCTGAATTAGAAACCAACTGATAATATCAAAGTAGAAAGAGCCTTGGGAGCCAGCCAGCCAGTGGGAGTTTCTTTTTGTCCCAAATCTTTCCCTTGCTAGCCTCTCTATAATTCTGGAGATCATTACAAAGAAGATCCTGTAGGGTTGCAACATCCACAGCTTCTTTTCGAATGCAAATGTTCAACTGCTTAAAATATTTCTTTAACAAAATAAAATGCAGCAAGAAGTAAATCCTTAGGCACAGCAGTCAAAATCCAGATTGATTACATTAAGTCAGAGGGCCTAGAGGAGCCTGAAGAATGTCTCCTGTTTTCAAAGAGATCATGCCTTTCTGTTCCCTGTGCATTTATTACCATAAAGCCACAGTAGACTATGCCCATAGTCAGCTGGCCTCAGAGCACTGTCAGGAATTAGGTAGTTCAAAACATGTTTTGTTTTAAGTGACAAATTTTATTATGCAGCCAAAGGTTGATATCTATTGTTAGGAGGGAGAAGCCGAGAGTGGTACAGTGCTGTCCCCTCTTCACATTCTCACTTGCTGCAGAAGCAAACTGGATACCATTGTAGTAACCCAAACATGTCATGTAGAGCAATGGCCTGGACAGAGCTATAGAACAGATCTCTATCAGATCAGATAGCTGGTGAGGACCCCAAGAGTCGTGATTGCAATTGTCACAGTGACTTGGGAATGTTTATGAATACATAGTCCACTTGAAGGGAAAAGGAGTCTTGCTACTGACACATCTGAAAAAAGACACTGGGCACTGGAAGCAAATCCATTTGTTTAATCTATTACATCCAAACATCTAATCCATAAAGGAAGATGAGGAGAGAACATTCTTACTTAAAATGTTTTTCTATTTCTCTTTTTTAACCTACTACTAACTGTATTCAACCAGATTGTACTTGAATTACTAATTCTCCTGCCTCCAACTCCCAAGTGAGGGGATGTCTGACATGTCCCACCATACCCAGCTTTGCAGTTTTGTTTTGTTTTTTTTACTGATTTATAGTTTTTTTAAGATTTATTTTATTTTAAAATATGTGTACCTGTGTGAGTGTGTTTGTGGAGGTGTGTTCCCAGGAGTCCACATATACTTGGAGGTCAGAAAAGTATGTCTGATCCCCTGTAGCTGGGGTGACTGGCGGTCTTGAACTGCCTGATATGGATGCTGGAACCCAAAGTTGAGAGCAATGCTCTTAACTGCTGAGCCATCTCTACCACCATGATGTATGAGTTTTAAGCACTAAAATAATAGTCATATTTTGTTAAAAATTAACTTCATTAATGTGTAATGGTAATAAGGAGTTTTAGTAAATGTGTATTATTGTAAATATGGACTTGTCACTTGAAAGAATTCAATATAATAGCCATCAAGTCAGCTATCAAAGAGACAGCAGGCAGATAAAATTGCAGTCTGTCTCCATTGATAGTACAGATATTTGTAGAAGAAAGATAAAAAATCTACTTATTGATGACCAGAAGTGGACTTCTGGCACTCTTTCCACAGATATGGAAGGTCAAGGTATATTTTTGTGGGTCTTGGGTCACTTTGTGGGAGGGGGGCAGTTACCTTGTTCTGCCTGGGGGGTCTTGTGGTGTCCAAAGTCTATTATTTGATGTTTAGACATCTTTCTTTGCTGTTCATTCCTGAAACCCTAGTTGCACGCTAATCTCAAATGGATTCTGCAGGCTTTTCTTGAAAAAAAAGAAAGAAAGAAAGAATTTAAGCACCTTCTCCCTTGAGAAATGTATGTCCATGCATGTGCAGGCTCTGCCGTTTCATGAGCACTATGTCATGTGTCCCAAGCTCTATCAAGAGACAGAGGGGGATGTTTCTACCATTCCCTCAAGTCCCTTCATGTTCCTTTCTGTGGTTTGGACTTAGTGACACATGCCTACACTTTCCTGAAGCAGGCAGCACATAGCTGCTTTCTGCCTTTTGCTTAGTTCTATGTGTTTAGGACTGTACTTATGAAACCATGGGATAGCCACATACACTTGTGCATCTTGCTCCCTTCAGTAATATTTTTCTGAGAATTGTGAATCCACAAATCTTTGTATGGCATGCCCTGTCCCAGCTCTTCATGGTGCAATTGAACTTCTGTCTTCCTAGGCCACAGACATTACATGTGTTGGGTTCCAGCCCTTGTCAGATTGAGATATGTCCTCTTCTCCCTTGTGTCTTATCACTTTTTTTCCAATTGAGAACCAATTTTTTATTTCAATGAAGTTCAACTTACCAGTTTATTTTTATGCCCAAACTAAGACACTTTTGCCAAGTCAAATAACAAACAAACAAACAAAAATCCTGCCCTTCTAACATTTTATAAGCATGGATTCTGATTTGCTGGTTTGATGCATTTTAAGTCATTTCTTTCCTGTCTGAGCAGAAGCAGTGATGGCAGCGCTTCCCTCTCACAACTGACAGCTGATGGCCAATCATCCTGAACCATTGGTTGAAGGGTTCTTCCTTTCCCATTGAATTTTGATACCCTTGTTTAAAAAAAAAAATCAATTGTCCAGATGAGTAGGGTTTGTTTCCTGTGTTTGTTCTGTTCTGTTTGTCTATAGGATCAGCTTTGTTCATTGCTATTGCCTGTTACATACTATAAGGTATGATATGTTCAATTCTTCAGTATGTTCTACTTGGAAAAATTGTTTGGGCTCTTTTAGGTCCTCTATGACCTTGTTTCCTTACATGATTTTTTATTTTATTTTATTGTGTGTTTGTAATTGTGTGTGTGTGTGTGTGTGTGTGTTGTGTGTGTGTGTGTGTGTGTATGTGTGTACATACACATGCATTTGTGCAGTGGGAGTGAGATACCTGTGCAAGCTTGTATGAATGCTAGAGACAGAAACTGTGCCTTCTTCTATCACTCCCCATCTCAGTTTTGGACACAGAGTCTCTTTCTGGTCTCCCACCTCTTGCCTAGATTGACTGTCCAGCAAAGTCCCAGGATCCTCTCGTCTCCACACCCTTAGCTCTGAGGTTACAGACATGTGCCCTAGCACACAACTTTCACATATATGCTGGGGATTAAACTCAGGTTCTCATGCTTGTGCAGCTGGAACTTTGCCCACTGGGTCATCTCCCGATCCCTCTTCACATCTTGAAAAATATCAGTGTGTCAGTTACTATTTTTACACAAAGCAAATAAACACAAAACCCCACAAGCATCCTGACTGGGATTGTTATGAATTTATAGACAAATGAATGGATCATTGATAGTTTAGTGTTTCCAATTCTGGGGCTAGTCTGCTGCTCCATGTATTTAGATCTTAGATGTCATTCAATTTCTCTCAGCCAAGTTTTGTGCTTTCTATTATATATAGAATTTATACTCATTATGTTAAATATAACCTCACTATTTCATGTTCTTGGTGACCCTACACATTATTTTTTTTAATATGACTGACTAGTTTGAGATGTTTACACGTAATGATTGTTAACTAGCTTTATGCCCTGTTAGGTTACAAAGTGATTAGATGGCTTTAGATACTTAGGATGGTCTACATTCATAGTTACATGCTCTACAGATAAAGACAGCTCTGCTTTACCTTTTCTGATCTCTATGCTAATTTAACTTTCTTGCTTTACCATCCTGGCTAGACCTTACTTTTTATGCTAAGCAGCAATGATGTAAAGAAGCATCCTTGTGACACATGCTCAACTATGTTTATAGCAGCACTATTTGTAATAGCCAGAACCTGAAAACAACCGAGATGCCCCTCAACTGAAGAATGGATAAGGAAAATGTGGTACACATACACAATGGAATACTACTCAGCAGAGAAAAACAATGACATCATGAAGTTTGCAGGAAAATAGAGGGAATGAGAAAATATCCTCCTGAGTGAGGTAACCCAGACTCAGAAAGACAAACATGATATGTACTCACTCCTAAGTGAATATTATATGTAAAGCAAAGGATAACCAGACTGCAACCCACAGCTACAGGGAGACTAGCTTGTAGGTAGGACCCTAGGATAGACACAGGTATCACCCAGTGATGGAGAAATGGATGAGATCTACATGAGCAAACTGGGGGTGGGGGGGGGTAATGGAGGGCAAAGAACAGGTAAATGAGAGCTTAGGGGAGCAGGATGTCTGAGCTGGATCAGGAACAGAGTGGGAGAACAAGCAAAGAGATACCATGATAAATGAAGATGCCATGGGACTAAGGAGAAGCAGAGTGCTAGCGAGGTCCCTTAGAATCCACAAAGATGAGTCCATCATAGACTACTGGCAGTGGTCGAAAGGGTGCCTGAGCTAACCTACTTTGGGGATCAAATGATTGAATACCCCAACTGACATCATAGAACCCTCATCCAGTGACTGATGGAAGCAGATGCAGAGATCCTTGGCCAGGTCCCATGAGGAGCTCCAGGAGTCCAATCAACAAGAGAGAGGGAGGGATGCTATGAGCAAGAAATATTGAGACCATGATTGGAAAAAGTACAGAGACAACTAGCCAAACTAATGGAAACACATGAGCTGTGGACCAATAGCTGAGGAGCCCCCATGGCACTGGACCAGGTTTCCTGGATAAGTAAGACAGTGGTTTAGCTTGAACTGTTTAGGGGGCCACCAGGCAGTGGGATTGGGACCTGTCCCTAGTGCATGAGCCGTCTTTTTGGAACCTAGTGCCTATGGTAAGACACTTTGCACAGCCTTGGTGCAGGGAGAAGGGCTTGGACCTGCCTCAAATGAATGTACCAGGCTCTGCTGACTCCCGTGGGAGACTTTGCCTTGGAGGAGGTGGGAATGGGAGGTGGGTTGGGAGGAAGGCTGGGAGGTGGAAGGAGGGAGGACAGGGGAATCTGTGGTTGATAGGTAAAGTGAATAGAATATCTCTTTTTAAAAAATAAAGAAAAAAGAAGCATTTTTGCAATCTCCTCCACTTCAGAGGAAAGTTTTAAGTTTAAGTTTAAGCTCTTCATCATGTAGGATGCTGGGAGTTTTCATCCTGGATGGAGAGGGGGCCATGATCGTCCTCTTAGAGACTATTAGAACTTAAGATTTGGAGGGAAGGGTGTGATTTTCTTCAGTGGTATAGCCACAGTTAAGTTACCCTTGCTCCAGTACATTACCTCCCACCAATCCTGTTGGACAAGAAACTGATTAAACTCAGTGGGTTACACAGAGAGAATTCATGAAAGTAAGAGAAATTTGCCAGGAAGAGGGATTCCTGCCAAAGAGTGAGAGAGAAGAGAGGACAAAGTAGGCTCATATATTTGCATGCTTTGTTCCAGTTGATGAACTGTTAAGAAGGAACTGTTAGGAGGCTTGGCCTTGTTGGAGGAAGTGTGTCTTTGGGAGTGGGTTTTGTGGTTTCAAAAGACCATGCCAGGTCCAGTGTCTCTCTGCTTATGGATCAAGATGTAAAGCTCTTGGGTACCAGCCCAGCACCATGCCTGCTTGCCTGAGGTTTGCCACACTCCCTGTCATGATGACAATGGAATAACCCTCTAAATTGGAAGCAAACCCACAGTTAAAGGCTTTCTTTTTTATTGAAAGTATTTTTTTCCATAAAATTCTGATTAGGGTTTTCCTTCCCCCCAACTTCATAACACACCCAAATTCACACCCTTTATCTCTCATTAGATTATAAACAGGCATCTAAAAGTAATACTTTTTGTAGCATATTATTTTAAGGTGTGTTACTTTTGTTTATGTTGCATTTGTTTAACTCTGTGAAGCTGTGTTATTGTGCCTGTCTAAAATACCTGATGGACTGATAAATAAAGAACTGAAAGGCTAATAGCAAGGCAGGAAAAAGGATAGGTGGTGCTGGCAGGCAGAGAGAATATATAGAAGGAGAAATCTGGGAGGAAAGGAGAAGAAGAAGCCAGAGAAGGAGGAAGACTCCAGGGGCCAGCCACCCAGCTACACAGCAAGCCATGGAGTAAGAGTAAGATTTACAGATGTAAGAAAAAAGGAAAAGCCCAGAGGCAAAAAGTAGATGGGATAATTTAAGTTAAGGAAAGCTGGCAAGAAACAAGCCAAGCTAAGGCTAGGTATTCATAAATAATAATAAGCCTTTGTGTGTGATTTATTTGGGAGCTAGGTGGTGGGTCCCCCCCAAAAAAGCAAAAACGAATAACAACAAATAATTAAATAAAATAACAAAATTAAAATGAAAACAAACAAACCAGAACAGGACTAAATTGGCAAATTAACAGATGAAAAAGAGCCAAAGAATAACCATAAGAACACATATAGATGCAGAAACATACACCTTTGCACACACAGAAATCTCATGAAAAACACAGTACCAGAAACCATAATGTATATATAAACAACCTTTAAGGAAAAATAAAACAACGTTCAGACAAAACATTAAGAGACAAGGAACCTCTAAAAATGCCATTGACTTTGTGTATTCACCTCCTGCTGCTGGGTATTGGGGTCTGTCCTTAAGAGTGGTTTGTAAGCCCAGTGAGACTCCATTGGAGACACCTAGTTCCCTTTGCCAGTAGTTATCAATTAGCAATAGTTTCTAGGCTAAGGATGGGAGCTTGTGTTCATGTCCCCACTCAGGGCTAGGACTCTATCTGGCTTAGACCCATGCAGGTTCTGTGCAAGCTGCCACAATCTCTCTGAATTCATGTATGCATCAGTCATGCTGTGTTTGGAAGGCCTTTTTTCCTTGGTGTACTCCATCTCCACTGGATCTTACAATCTTTCTGCCTCCTCTTTGTCAAGGTTCCCTGAGCCCTGAGGGGAGAGATTTGATGGAGACATCCTATTTAGGATTGACTGTTTCAAGGTCTCTCATTCTCTATATATTGCCCCATCATGAGTTTCTGGTTTTCCCATCTACTGCAGTCAAAGCTTCTCTGATAACGGCTGAGCAAGACACAGATCTGTGAGTATAACAGAATATTGTTAGGAGTCATTTAGTACTACATTTCTTTAGGAGAACAATAATATTTGGATTCCCCTAGATCCCTGGCCTCTCTAGTCTCAGGTTCTTGGCCACCTGAGAATTGTTGAGGTTGGGCTATATCTCATGGAGTGGGCTTTAAATCCAACCAGATATTGATTGGTTACCCCCACAAGCTGTGTGCCACTATTGTATCACTGTATCAAGCAGAAAGGTCACTCTTGTAGATATAAGGGCTTGTAGCTGGGTTCATGCATGCAGAATACTTTATAGTACTATGAACACTATTCAGTAGAGGTTAAGGCTCTAGGTAGACATCAGCTCTATTTCTCTGGGTTCAATGAGTTATGCAGGTGTTTTCTTCAGCAATGGGGCCTTATCAGTTTGTGGAGAAAAACCAATAGCCTTGGGTTTTTTGGGGTGTTTCCATGGGACCCCTTTGGCCAACAATTCAGTTAGATGTAAGCAGTTTCTGGAAATGGAGGTTTCATTTGGTGATATATCTAGTTTGAGCTACATCTTCCCCATTATTTGGTGATTCCTCTTAGATGTATTTCATGCATTTATATATTTTAAGAAGTTTCTACTATTTTAGGTTTCCATATTACCCCTCAAATGGCCCTTAGTTTTCAGCTGTCCCTCCGTGTATTTCCTCCCTGACACTCCTCTTCCCTCCAACTCTCCACTTGATCCTCCCATTCTAATCCCCCCCCCCGTCCATCTATAACTATCTATTTAAATACTCCTTCCTATGGATATTAATCCCTCCACTCCAGTCCTTTATTCTATATCTAACTTCTGTGAATATATGGATTATAGCCTCCTTATGGATGGCCTAACAGATAGCATCCACATTAAATGAAGATACACCACGACATTTGCCCTTTGGGGTCTGGATTACCTCCCTCAGGATGGCTCTTTTTCTAGCTTCATCTATTTACTTGGAAATTTCAAGATTTCATTTTTTTTTCTTTTTAGTGGCTGAGTAACCTTTTAAAGTTCATTCTTCCATAGAGGGACATCTAGACTGTTTCCAATTTCTGGTTATTATGAATAGAACATCAATGAACATGGTTGAGTAGGTGTCTCTGTAGTAGGATGTAGAGTCCTGTGAGTATGTCCCTAAGAGAAATATAGCTGGATCTTGAGGAAGATCTGTTCCCATCTTCCTGAGGAAATAGCACACTGATTTTCATAGTAGCTGTAGAAGTTAGTACTCCCACCAGCAAAGGATGAGTGTTCCCCTAACTCCATATATTTGCCAGCATGAGCTGTCATTCATTTTATTGATCTTGTCCATTATGACTAGTGTAAGGTAAAAATATCAAAGAAGTCTTAATTTGCATTTCCCAGATGACTAGGGATGGTGAACACGTGTTTGAATGCTTCTCAGCCATTTATGCTTCTTGTTTGGAGATTCTGTTTAGATCTGTATCCCATTTTATTGGTTTCTTTATTTTCTTGATGTCTAGGGTTTTTTATTTATTTAAATATTTTAGGTTTTCAGTTTTCTATATTATGAAAACTTTCCCCATTTTGTACACTACTGCTTTGTCCAAATAATAGTGTCCTTTGCCTTACAGAAGCTTCTCAGTTTCATGAAGTCCTATTTATTAATTGTTGTTCTTAGTGCCTGTGCTAACAGTGTTCTATTCTGAAAGTCTTTTCCTTTACCAATGAGTTCAAGACTATTCCCACTTTCTATTTATCAGATTCAGTGTATCTGGCCTTATGTTGAGGTCTTTGATCCATTTGGAGTTGGGAATTGAGCAGAGTGATAAGTTTGAATCTATTTGCAGTCTTTTACACGTGGACATCTAGTTTGAGAAGATGGTGTCTTTTTTCCAGTGTGTATTTCTGGCCTCTTTATAAAAAAAATCAGATGTTCATACATATATGGCCTTTTGTCGTAGTCTTATATTCAATTCCATTAATCAATATGTCTGTTTTTATGTCAACACCATGCTGTTTTATTTACTATAGCTCTGTAGTACAATTTGAGGTTGCAGATGGTGAAGCTGCCAGCAGTTATTTTATTATTAAGGATTGTTTTAGCTATCCTGGTGAGTGTGTGTGTGTGTGTGTGTGTGTGTGTGTGTGTGTGTGTGTGTGTTTTCATATGAAGGGGAAAATTTTTCTTTCAAGTTCTGTAAAGAATTGCATTAGAATTTTCATGGGGAATGCATTGAATCTGTAGATTGCTTTTGGTAGGTTGGCCATTTTTACTATATTAATCCTCCAATCCTCAAGGCTCTATTTCCTAGTGTCTCTGCAGATCCTCTTGGCAGACACAGCCTTCCTTCTTCCAGCCTTGGAATCGGGTAGCTAATTTTTCCTCTACTTCCTATGCTCCAATTCCAATGTCCCAGTCTCATTAGCTCTGCAGCAGAGCACTTGCAGAAGCCTCCATCTCTGACTCCACTCATTTGAGATTGTCAACTATCATGGCATATGCAACTTTCCTCCTTCCTGTGGACTTTTTCAGCTCCTTGCCCTTATAGACCATTCTCCTTCCTTTGTATCATCCCCCAATACCTAAAAGTAAGTTTTATCTGAGAAGTACTCTCTACCAGACAACCCACAGCCACAGAATATTCCTAAGATCCAGAGAGGGCAACAGAAACCAAGGAATAGAATAACCATCCATCAAAGACAAGACCAGATATCAACAACTAGAACACAATTGTCTTAAACCCATATGACTCAAATCTATAAACACCAGCCCCAAACACAATCAAAACAGCCAAGACAATATGCCTATATCAGAACCCAGCAACCCCTACTTCAGTAGTTCCTGAAAAATGAAGTATAATTGAAGAACAAATTAAGGACATCAAAATAGCTATTATGAATATGTGCAAGGGCCTTAAAGAGGAAAGAACAAATCCATTAATGAAATCTATAAACACACGCACACACACACACACACACACCAAAAATTGTGGAATGAAATAAAAAAAGTACAAGACATGAAAGTTAACATAGAATCACTAAGGAGACCCCAAACTGGGGGAAAGCTGGAAATTAAAAATGTAGAAAGTCAAAAATAATAAAAAAGAAAAGAAAAATCTAGGAAGTCAAACAAAAACCTCAGCTGTAAGTCTCACCAATATACTTCAAGAGAAAGAAGAGAGAATTTCAGGCATTGAAGACAAGATAGAGGAAATTATTATCTCAGTCAAAGAAAATATTAAGTCTAAAAAACCCTGGGCACAAAACATCCAGGAAACCCGGGACACTATGAAAAGAACAAAATTAAGAAAAATAGTAATAGAGGAAGGAGAAGAAACTCAGGTTAAAGGCACAGAAAAAAATTTCAATAAAATTATAGAAAATTTCCCTAACCTAAAGATGTTAATAGACATACTTTCTAGTTTACAGGATGCAATATAAAGTACACTGAAAAACGTTGTCACACGGTACTTTGAAAGTGTTCACTCTATTGTGGCCAGGGTTGACAACATTGACTTGGAAAAAGTACCAGATAAGAGATTATATTTAGGAAACATGGATTACTAGGAAATGTACTGACTGTAAAGACTATAGAATAAACCTGATGATTCATGGGGACCATTTTTGACTTGACACAAAGCTTACACTGTTTGATACTAGCATAGAGAATGTTAAGGCATATCTGTGGAAAACTTGCTTTGGAAATGAAAAACTGTTTGGGAATGTCATCGTGTGGACAGAAAATGTGTGTGGGTAGTGGGCACAGTAGAGGTTTTGTGCCATAACTATAAAGTACACTCATTTTTAAAAGGTGGGTGGGTTAAATTGGGTTATGGAGACTGAATAAAAGTCATGAACAAAGAGTAGGGTATCATTGTGAAGTCAAAAAATGAATATTTTGAAGATGGTCCATACAGTTGTAAAAAAGGTCAGTTTCAGTGGAAGGAGGCATGGTAGTTTGCTGAATATGGGTAAGGTGAGTATGCCCATTAGCAACGCACAGAAAGTAAAACAAGAACACATATCATAATCAATATGTATAATTTATGAAAATCCATGTTGTTCATGGATTGCTAGGGGCCATGCAGTGAACTTGTGGCCTGTCTTGAGATTAAATTTTATTTCAATAATGATGTGTAATGATGCTTGTTAGAAATTTCAAGACATAATTGACAGACTAATTGGTTGCATGGTTGTAACCATAGTCTTTGTAATAAAAGAATGTTGTATAAAATATTTTCAACTAATAAATGGTAGATAGTACCAATTTGATAGCCTTGTTTTAAAAAGCCCCTTTTAGGGGCTTGGGCACTACAGTACTTGTCTTGTCTTGCAAAGGCTAAGATCTGAGTTCAGTTGGACATGGCCATGTGAGCTTATTAATTCCAGAGTTGGAAGATGTAAGGGGGAATGGAGGATTGTTGGAAGGTTATGGGCAAACCTGGCATCCTTGGTGAAGTTTCAGGATAACCAGAGACCAACAAAATGCAGAAAGCATCTGGGGAGTGACACCATAGGCTGTCTACTGATCTACATGTGTGCTGTGTATACATGTACACATACACAAATGTGCACCCACACACAATCACACCCCCCACACACACACACAAAGTGCAGAGAAACTCCCTGTACCAAAGATAGTAGCATGCAGTGGTAAAGACTCTATATAGGCATGAGTTCAACTTCTCTATGTTCAGTGAACTGTGTAGGTATTGTCTTGAGCAATGAGAACTTGCTGCCCATTTGTGAAAAACAACCTATAGTTTTGGCAACTGCCTGGATTGTTTGGGAATTCCCATGGAACCTCTTTGGCCAATAACTCAATTACTGGAGTTGAAGATTCCAGGATTGGAAGCTTTGTTTGGTGACAGGAGATGGCCAGTTGGGGCTTTGTCTCCTCCATTATTTGGTGATTTCACTATGATTGTGTAGATATAAGTATATATTTTAGGAAGTTTCTACTGTATTAGGTTTCCATACATACTATCCCTCAAATACCCCTTAATTTAAGCTGTCATTCCCTGTTATCCCTACCTTGTCCTCCTTTTCCCTCTCTCCAGACTTGATCCTCCTGTTCCAGGCCCCCATCTACCCACAGGTATCTATTCTATTGTACTTTTATTTATTTATTTACTTATTTATTCACGTGTGTGTGTGTGTGTGTGTGTGTGTGTGTGCGTGCGTGTGCGTGCCCACACAAGACTGCAGTACCCGTGGAAGCCAGAAGAAAACATTTGATCCCCTGGAGCTGGAGTTAACAGATGTTTGTGAACTACCAAGTGTGGGAGATGGGAACTGAACTCCAGTCCTTTAAAAAGTTAAATACTCTAAACTAATGTATCATCTCCCCAGCCCCTCAGATGGAGATTAAAGTTTCATTGGTTGCCTTTAAAAAATCTCATTCACAGTAATTGTTACTGACATCAATGATCATTTTCCGATTTTCAGATTTCCATCATTGCTACCAATACGTTAACACAGCAGAATTTTTACAACATTCTTCATTCAAGGGCCCATTGGGTACTCTCAGTAAATTGTCTGAAAGTACCTTTGACTTCAGATAATGCTCAGGCCAAGTTGGTACACAGAAAGAGGAGTATGTTTCTATCTACTGAAGACAAATACTACAACAAGCATCACATATCACAAAATTTCTCTAAAATTTTTAAAATACATTTTGTTTATTTTGTGCAGTTGTGTATTTGGCAGGGGTGAAGTTCGTGCCATTGAGCATGTGTGAAAGTCAAAGGACAACTTATGGGAACATTTTCTCCTTTTACCAAGTGGGTCTCAGGTATTGAACTGAGGTCCTCAGGCTTGGCGGCAAGCACCTTTACTTGCTGAGCCATTTCACCAGCCCACAAGTTTTCTTCAGTAGTTTTTAATGAAGTCTCATTTTCTGGCTGCCTTTTCATTAGAAAAGAACAGTATATTATTTCAATTTCTTTTGACTTTTGGCAATTTTCAAATCACCTAAAATCACGCTTAGGCAAATCTTCAAGATCTCTAATATCAAAATGTTTTCTCAATGGCAAATGGGACCCTGAGGTCTAAAGAATTCAAAGATGATTTTCTAAATTAAGATGTTGTAGAATAAAGGTTCCGAGTGCACAAACTGAGCATCACCCGCTTAAGACCTGAGAAAAATCTCCCAGTGACTCAACAGTCGTCAACTGAACAATGACAGACTGAGTTTGTCAAATGTGCATAAATGACACCAACAGTACCAGAGGCTGAAGAGTTACCAGGATGTCAAGTTGTTCACTGGTGTCTTATAGAAAAGAGATGTGGATGGATAACAAAGGTTTATATTATTGTCACACTGCTTGGAAATGGTGGTGGCAGCTTACTTTTTAAATTTTCATAAGAAAATAAAATATCTGCCATGACTGTTCAAGTTAAAAGGGATAGAGAATAAGAGCATAAGTTGACAAACCTTCATAGATAATTGATCACTTGGGAGATACATCCTTGGTGCTGATGCTGGAGCAGTGCTGCAGTCCCAGGGCCACCTTAAACAACCTATGTTTTATATTTATTTCTTCTGTTTCTTTTACAAAGCTATATTACACTTCTGGAAATTCTTCATTCATGCTCTGGTGTCTTTAATTCCCAGGCCTTTCCAGAGTCTACTTGTTCTACCAATAGCATACTTATCATTCCCTGACCCTATGCTGACCTCTCCTCCTAATATCTATCTTCTGTTTCCTTGGTATTCATGATTTCTCAATACAGTACACACTACCTCTTAATCTTGGCATTTATATTATATTCACTTTACTTCCCTGATTCCCAAATGGTTGCAAATTATACCAAGAGCATAAAAAAGTACTTAGCATGTGGCCTGGAGTGTAATATTGAGATCAGCATTTGCTTATTGAATGACTGTTCAAGTTTTTCAAACTTATTTATGAATAGTTACATAATTTTAAATTCTTATTGTGTATCTGCAATCACTTACATTAGATCCTGGATTT
This sequence comes from Peromyscus eremicus, assembly GCF_949786415.1. Taxonomy (NCBI): domain Eukaryota; kingdom Metazoa; phylum Chordata; class Mammalia; order Rodentia; family Cricetidae; genus Peromyscus; species Peromyscus eremicus. The sequence continues at coordinate 49,563,445 of NC_081420.1, read as the reverse complement.
TAGAGATGATTGACAAAATTTTATTGTTTTTTTTTCCTCACACACTGAGCGATTAAAAATTCTAGCTTTAGATATTAATGCGTATTTTATTTCCTCATGAATTCCTACTGCTACTTTTACTCCATTCCTGACTTGCATTACATGAATAAAAATTGCTAGGAAATACATATGTAGGAAAAAATATACAAATTTTAAAATTGTTGCAATGACAATATGATCCTCCATTTCACCCTAATCCATCTATAACTATTTATTCTATTGTATTTTTATTTTAAATTGTGTGTACGTACGTGTGTGTGTGTGTGTGTGTGTGTGTGTGTGTGTATGCATGTGTGGGTTTCATGCAAGTAGACTGTACCATTTATTTCAGGCAAGTAGACTGTACCATTTATGTGAAAAAATATTTTTTCTGGTTTTACATTTGAATTATTACAAAATGACATAATTATTCTAATTCACAGAAGGTACCCCAACAATATTAAATCCCTAGGGTTGAATAAAATATTTAAATAAATTAAAAACTGGCATAAAATCATATTGCATGAGAAAAGAGTAAGGGCTCCCTATGAGAGTCATCTCTGTCTATAAATAATGAGTACCATGCTATCTAAACTGTCAAAGAAATGTAAGACATTTATGAATATAAAATTTTACATATGAGATACTTGATTTGTAACAGCAAAGAGCCAGCCAGCTTGTAAGTCCTCCTGAAATTTTTGCCAGTGAAAATGAAGATAAAGGAGGTTGAGTCCTCTGCACCAAACCACAAAGCTACGTTCTCAATGGAACAACTGTGAATGGTTGATACTTTCTTAAATTCAGGGTTCTGATTAGTTATTCATTAAGATAAACTTCACTTGCATTCCTATTCTTTCAAATTGAAGTTATGTTGGTGACACAATCATGCATCTTCTCTTTATAAATACATTTAAATATATTGCACTTATAAGTGAAATAGGATTAAGATATTCTCATTAGATAGATTCAAATGTAATTAGTGTCTAAGAAGCAAGAAAATTTAATTAGCAAGGAAATCAGCTAGTCTATCTTTTAATTCCTGGATAATGCATTGACATTGTGCATTGCCCCATTCTCCATTACTCAGCTCATGGGTACACTGTCTAGGAAAGCATACTGATAGGCACTAGCTGCTCAGAGTCCTTTCTACCATATTCCTTTTTTTAAAAGTGGAAGCCTTGGGAACCTATCTATGCACTTCTAGTATTCATCTTACTTTAAAGCTTTTCTGTTACATCTAATTTAAAGTGTTGTCTGCATCTATGGCAAAGACAGCTATGATAAATGCTGAGTAATTTTGTTTCTGTGTGATAGGATGGAGAGCTAATTATACTGAGGATTAGTCTGCTTGTCTTGAATCTCCACCTCTGACCCACTCCTCACACTCCATGAAGGATAATCCTTAATGCAAGAGGAAGATGGTGGAAAAAACCTCCACCAACTTCAAAATGCTCACAAGGATATCAAATCAGAGAGAAACACACAGCACTGAAAGTCCAGGAAAAAGTGTACTGTGTAGCATGGATTAGAAATCTGGGGAGATACTAGAGATTTCCAATGCAGGTGTGTTCATACAGAGAGTACCCCATTGATAGTGAGGTATGTTAGTAAGATGGTCAAATTCCTACTGAAAACTCATTAGAGGAAACCTGGCCAAAAGAAGTGGGCAAGTAGAATTAGTGTAGTATACAACACTGAAAAATGTGTATTTTAAGATTTGAAGGAAGCCAGGCGGTGGTGACGCACACCATTTATTCCAGCACTTGGAAGACAGAGGCAGGTGGATCTCAGTGAGTTCAAGGCCAGCCTGGTCTACAAAGTGAGTTCCAGGACAGCCAGGACTGTCACACAGAGAAACTCTGTCTCAAAAAAACAAAAAAAAATAATTAAAGGAATATAGAAATCTGAAATGGAGGAGAAGCATGGAGGAACAAATGACTTTGGTGATCACATGCCTGTATACCAAGCACAATGAGGGTCCACTGAGCTATTTTACCAAATGAAGATGAAAGGACATTGCTGTAACTGTGAAAGGAACTATACAACTTATAGGAAGCTTCTATACTAGACCACAAAGAAAAGATGAGCAATGAGCATCCAGTAACAGAGAGGTATGCAGATTGAGGGTATATATTGCTTAGAGATAAAAATACATACTTGAAGAAGGAGGGAAGTGGGATAATCAATATCTATACTTGTACCTTTCATTAGTATTGTAATTTTTCACTTAATGATAGAGAAAAAATGCAAGAATATATTCCATAGAGAAGGTTGGGGGAAAATTGAGGGTTCTTTAAGTGTGAGATGGCTCACTTTTCGTATCACATGTGATTCTGAATATAAACCAGAACTGAAAAGTGTGGCTGAAAGACAAAAGTTGGAAGTCAAAACATATGGATGGAATTTAATTATGAGACAAAATTATGTAGGAAAAAATGTCACTTAGTTCACTTGGGGATTGATGAAATTTTCTTTAGAATAACCTTACATCAAGCTTTAAACATTCTGTGGATGCACTGCTCTGTGAAATTTAGAAAACATCCAAATATATATATATAAATTTAAATGAAAAACAGAAGTATCAAGAGTCACCTTTAGACTTTGGAATCATGGAAAAATTTTGTTAACCTTTCTCAGTCAGTACCAGACAAGGGATTAAAAATTAGCTGCTGTCTGTTTTGCAGTACCGGGGATTGAACCCACATGCTAGACAAGCACAACCAAGGAGTTAGCCTCTTTGCGCTTTGAAAAACAGTTACTAGAAACCAGCAAACTGGAGTTGAGGAGGTGGCTTAGTAGGTATAGTGCTTCCTGAGCAGCTATAAGAACCTGAGTTCCGATCTCCAGTGTTTATGTAAAAGCTAGGTTTGTAACCCCAGCAACGGAGGGTGGGTCAGAAATAGATGGTCACTGGAGCTCACTGGCTGGCCAATCTAGCCAATTGCTGAGCTCCGAGATCAGACTAGTCTCAAATATTAAGATACAGAAGTGATTGAGGAAGACATTTCATTGATCTCCGGCCTCCACATGCATCCATACACAAACGCTTGAGTAGCTGCACAAGCACACGTACTTGCACACACATACAAAAAAACTAAAACTAAGTAATAAAAATTTAAAACCCAGAAAACTAAATGTTGGTAAGTGATGGAAGCTACAATTTAAATAACTACCATGTAGCAGATCACAAAATTCCTTCCACTGAACCTCAGAAAAACTTACAACTTAATGTTCTTGCCAACTTCTCATGATCTCTAGACATAAAGGGGACTTAATTAATAAATAATATTGTATCAAGAACTGTCCATAAATATTTTCTTTATAATAAATGCAAATAACAATGGGTCCTTTTAACCTGATGGAGTGATATATTCCCATAATCATCATTATTTCTAAACTAACAATAAAACTAGAGTCATTTTAGTCAAAATTCATAGCTTCCAAAACTGTTTCTTTTATATAATTTGTGAAATTATTTTGATAATCTTTGTATAGGGCCTAGAAATAATTAATAAAAGTAATATTAATAGTTGAGATTATAGACATATAGTATAGTTTTAATGTGAGAAAAATATTATTAAATTAAGCAATAATTTCCCTAAACATTGATATAGTGAGTGAACACAATATTAAAGCAAATTTTGGAAAAATTATATGATCCACACGCACCACCTCTATATTTTTTATTTTTTTGTGTAGATGCTCAAGTTAAACCCAATGAAGTTATACATGCCTCAGTTTACATCCAGCTTGTGTCACATCTGTCATGACTTCTCATCTTCCCTCTCTGAATTAAATGCCAGGCACACTTTTCTTTGCAGAATACAAATGATGTCTAGGAATAAAGGAGGAAGGGAGTGGTTTGTCTCTTGTTTGCTTTTTCAATTATCTCCTGTTCTCCATCATACCTCTTGCTAGCCATAACTACTGGAGCCATCATGGGCTAAGCATTCCAGTTGGAATCCTCTGTGGGAATACCTGCTGATGACCATCTGAGTTCTACTGAAAACTACTAACTTTTACAGCATAAGCATGGTTTCTGGTTAATGTCTTTCTACCAGCTCCATTTTGAGCTTCTTTGAAAGAAATAGCATCTTCACTCTCTAGGATCCTGCCTGAGATCTCTTGACCTCAGCATCAAGTCCACTTGGAGAAAGCATCATCAAAATTGTTCAGTGGACTATTAAGCAAACCATCTATACCCTAATGGATGCATACATCTATTTGGAGACACATACGTATACACATGGGGGGATAGAGGGAAAGACAGAGATGAGACAGAGAAACACACACACACACACACACACACACACACACACACACACACACAGAGAGAGAGATACAGACAGAAATATAGAGACAGAGAGAAACCAGTGTGGATGGCTGCATGCACCTATGTACACACATGTGGAAGTCAGAAGTCAACATTGGATGTAATCCTCTATCACTTTTCTGCCTTATTGTTGAACAAAATTGGTGAGCTCTGAGCATGGAGCTCACTAATTGTCTAACCTGGCTGGCTGGCTGGCTGGCTGGCTGGCTGGCAAGCTTCAGTGACCCTCTTGTCTATACCCACCAGTTCTTGGAACCCAGGTGTATGCCACCATGTCTGGCTTTTTACATGGGTGCTGGGGTTCTGAACTCAGGTCCCCATGCTTGCACAGCTAGCACTTTACCTGCTGAGCTATATCCCAGTCCCAGATTCAAATATCTTTGAATGATAGTTGGTAAACATTCATAGTACATATGCTTCTCTCTTCACTCAACTGGCCATAAAGGATGACTCTAGATTTTCTAAAATTTTCATGATTCATAAGGCAGAGAGACATGCACAAGTCTCTGTGGGTCTCATATGCGATCATGCATTCCTAGACTCCAATATATAGAAGACCTTCCCCTGGGGACTTTATATCTGTAACATTATGTAGTATTTATGTCATCTACATTTGAAAACTTCAAAATTGACTTTACTATTCTTAATAACTTGTTCTTCAATTTAATTCCATGGAAACATTCCACTGTCATAAAACACTCCTGGGATGAATATTTGAATTACATTTAATTAAATGTTATTATGGAGAAAATTATAATATATAGAATCCTTGCACTTATGAGAAAGATTTAATTCCATGCTAGTGGTCTCATTTGTTTGTTAGAGTTTATTAGCATTGCTTGTGAAGTCTGCACATCTTATTCTCCAAGATTTTCAGTTACTGTTGCAATAACATATAAATAGTATTTTGTGTTAAAATACACATAACACACAAAATTGACTATCTTACCCCTTTCAAATAAATATCTTAGTGGCAATTTGTGTGTGTGTGTGTGTGTGTGTGTGTGTGTGTGTGTGTTTACATGTGTGTGATGGTGCTCATGGAGGACAGAAGGGGAAGTGGGATCCCTTGGGCATGGAAGTACAGGCATTTGTGAACTGTCAGATGTGGGTTTTTGACAGGGGCCGGGCCCAGCAGTTGACAGTTGACAGGTCCCAGAGATGTGGTAAGGAATCAGTGTGAGGGAAGGAGTGAGCCAGGCATGATAGTCAGCAGAATCTTGCAGCCTAACTGACTAGCAGCTAGAGTGTTTCTTTATACAGAATTCAGTAAGCAGGGATAAATTCATGTTGTTCTAAAACATAGATCATATCATCTTGGTTTTGGGACATGTGTTTCACTTCATCTTGCACATCATTTAGTTATCATTGATAAACCATGACAGAATAAAGTTATTTTTTACAATCATTTTCCCTCATTTAATCATCATTAATAAAGTTATCTCTTATAATAATTTTTACTCATTAACCTGATAACCCAATTTTTAAGAACCTAGAGGCATATGACAGCCTGTCCCAGGTTGGTAGCTTTCGTGCCTCCAAGGACACTAGACCAAAACAAAATCTCCAAACCAGCCCAGGCATATTGCCATGTCTCAAGCAATGTATTATTAACTCTTAATGGTCAGAGTGCTCAAGAAAATTTCTCAGGGCAAAGATATTGGGGATATTATTCAAATTCTGGCAAAATACAATGTCTACATTTTATATATTTATAGAATTTGTTTATATATCTAATCCTGGCCTTCTTTTGTTCCTTGGCTATATGACATCACAGTGACTCCACATAAGCTAACTTTTCTAAGAAAGGGAGGTCTTGACAGCTCATTCTTTTATCATCTTTTTACACCATTTGATGCTCATCAATAAAGTCTCTGTTAGGGTAGAGGTAACTTCAACTAGTCTAACTTTGTTGCTGTATATGCCATGTAATTGCCTGAGTATATAGTGGGAAGAGGCTTGTAATCTGATCTGTGGTCAACTCCTCTAGCCTGCCAAATTTTGTTGACCTTTTTAAGTTTACTTTATTTTGATTATCTTGTTCCTTAGTAAGTACAGGTTCGGATATTTCAAGAATATCTCAGAGGCTCATAAAAAGACCTCTGGCTTCTTTATGTGTGTTACAACCTCCAAGGCATAAGGAAGCCCTTCAAGTAAATAAGGATATCTCCCTAAAAGCAGGAGGAGTAGTATGTTCAGGACTTTCCTGGGGTAGCTTAGAAGCAGTACTCCTGGGAGAAGGCATAAATGTTTTCCATCAATCCAATATCACCAAATTGTACAAATATTAAAAGTCCTCCTAGTATGCAACAGGTGGAGATGAAAACCAAAGGTGACACGGTGGCCATCGTGTGGCTCAGCTTTGCTTGATCTTTGTCAAAGAGCTGTTCTGGCTTTATGACTTTTGCCATTCCCATCAGATATGGCTGTGCCAGATTTCGGGACCTGAACTTTGGCCATATAATGCTGTGGATATTGCTCTGTATAAATAAACACTGATTGGCCAATAGCCAGACAGGAAGTATAGGCGGGACTAACAGAGAGGAGAATTGAAGAAACAGGAAGGGAAGAGAGGGATTGCCTGGAGCTGCCGCTAGGTCAAGGGAGATGTAAGGTACCTATAAGCCAAGAGCCACGTGGCAAAGTATAGATTAATAAAAATGGGCTAAATGTAAGAATAAGAGCTAGACAATGATATGCCTAAGCTAATGGCCAAGCAGTTTAAATAATGTAAGAGTCTGTGTGTTTATTTTATAAGTGGGCTCTGAGACTGGCGGGACTTGGCAGGAGCTGGAGAGAAATTCTCCAGCTACAATATAATAGTGCTCTTAACAGCTGAGCCATCTCTCCAGCCCCTTGGTAGTTAGTATTAAGTGTATTTATATTGCTGGGCATTCATCACCACTTTCCATCTCGAGAATTTACTGATAATCTGTAAATATATTTTATGTTGACAGGTGGATTGCCTACTTGGTTTTTGATACTAGAGGGTGTGACTATTTCAAATTGTTACTTTACACGTGGCAAATTGCTGTCAAATTATTATTCATTCTCATGGTTTACTTCTAGTTTCTTCTGAGTTCCCTTCATGGAAATTCACTACATAAAATACTATGATATTTTCTAAATATTTTGAACAACATAATCTCAGAATTTATACTGTTTTTTTATTACAGTTTTGATGTGTCTATTAAAAGACTCATATATTCAGGGTTTGGTCCAAGATGTAAGCAGTGTTGAGAGGAAGGGTTTGAGGGAACTTATTGGATCCTGAGGGCTCTTAACTCATGAAAGGATTCATGAACTGATGACATTATTGACAGATATGGGAACCGTAAGAAGCAGGGACTATTTGGGGGAATTGGGTAACTGGGGACATGTTATTTTGGGATATACTGTCCCTTGATCCTTAGTTTTGGCCTATTTCTGTGTGTTCTGGTCACCATGAGCTGCATAGCCTCCTAGCTGTATCTCTGCTGTTGAGATAGTTCACGTCAGTTGGAGGGAGACCAGAGTAAAGGACCAGCTAGAGAACACAAGAAAAAAATAAATCTGCCAATGCCCAACCTTAACAGTGAAGGAAACCTCAGGACTTGTGTGAAATCATTTGAGAATTTGCTACCACAAATTTAAAATTAATTCCCAGTGAAAGTTAATACTATAATTTATGAGATGATGACAGTATAGGGAATATCGGCTAGCATTTCATTCCTAGCACAAAGTAATTCTGAAGTCAGTAATTCTTTCCCCAGTGTCTGGTAAAGTGGCAAAGTCATATTTCCTGATCCTCAATTGTCAATATTTTCTGCACTCTCACAATTTTTACTCATTTTCTGTTCACCAGCACTTAATATTAGCTTGACTAAGTTTTTGATGTTTTAATGTCTAGATTTTAATTTTCTTTCTAATCTACCTATCTTCTTTTGTTTGTCTGGTTCTTTCAACATTATTTCTTTTCTTCATATATGGTGCCAATAGTTTTAGATAGTTTTTACTCACTTTAAAAGTGTTCTTAGTTGCCGTATGACAATCTTCTAATATATTGTGCTTATCTCTTTTAGTAACATCTTTTAATAAATAACTATATTATTTAATGTTAAAATATTTACTATTGACTTGTTGAAGTCTTTTGTTCTTAGATTGTCTTTAACATCCTGCCCTTATGTTATAGCCTAAATGTAAACATTGTACCCTAAAAGGGCTGGTGTCCAGGATAGAGATATTGGGAAGTGTTAGGCCACCTCATGAACTCCTTAGGTCACTGGAGACAAACACTTCAAGGATAAAAAGGGATCTATCCCAGTCTCACTCTCTCTGCCTCTTGGCTCAAGGCATGAATGCTTGTATTAGCATGAGCCTCTTTGTCTGCCATCATCCTCCCTCATCTGACTCCATGTGGGCACCAAGCCTTTGGACCTAAAACCATTGAGCTGTAGAATCACTTTCCCTTTTTAGGTAGTTTGTGCTAGGAATGCAATGATATTCCCTATACTGTCATCATCTCATAAATCATAGTATTAACTTTCATTGAGAATTAATTTCAAATTTGTGGTAGCAAATGCTCAAATGATTTCGCACAAGTCCTGAGGTTTCCTTCACTGTTAAGGTTGGGCATTGGCACATTTATTTTTCTTCCTGTTTATCTTTCCTTGTTTGTTAGTATTTTTTACTTTATGTTTAATATTGGATATCTATCAATAAAGAAAAGCTAACAGGGTTCTGACAATCTTTAATGTTTCTGGTTTAGAAAAATAGTGAATATTGTATAGAACTTGGTCACAAACAGCGCAGTAGCAGTCGCTCCAAAGCCATGTGGAAATTGAAACCAACTTGAGCTTTAGAAATCAGAATTACCTTGAGTCTTGTGTGGTTCTCTGTAAACTAAAACAAAGGGATTAAAAACTAGCTTTGGAGCCAAGCTATAGGAAGTGGTGTTGCCTATCATTAGACTGCATTTTTCACAAATCCTTCTGTTGAGCCTAGATCTACCATGTGATAGCAATGGGAGGTGCTGGCTTATATAATAACTAGGCTTATATGAGGTCAGAGTGAGGATATTATGATAGGATTAATATCATCATCATCATCATCATCATCATCAGATGAGATCAAAGCTCTGGCCCCCATTCCTGAGAATACACCACAACGGCAGCTAGCTGTCCATGAAGCAGAGAATGCTCACCTGGAGCTCCAATGCTGGCCATGTTCCCACACTTCCAGAGCTCTGAAGAAGAAACTGCTATTTATGCATCTAAGCCCATGGTTCCATTTGACTGTGTATATAGTATGTATACATATGTGTACTCTGTTCTGATGTTTGTGGGTGTACATGTATGTATGTATGGGTATGCACATGTGTGGAGGCCTGATGTTGACATCCAGTGTCTTTCTCAGTCACTCTCCACTTCACTTGTTGAGTCAGGCTCTCTGGCTGAACCTGGTGCTCACTGATTCCAAAAGTCTAGCTATCCAGCTTGCCCCAGGGGTCTCTGGGCTTTGAGTCTTGAGTACTGGGATTATAGTTGGGACATTGTACCTGCAGGGCATTTAATCTTGGTGCTGAGGATCAAAATATCAATCTCCATATTTACAGATTTTTGCCTTGTGGTCATGTCCCCAGGTTCTGTGTTTTCTAGGACTTCTAGAGTTGGCCAAGACGCTTCTATTCAATCATCATAATAGGAAGACAGAGTCCTGTGAACTTCCGTAGATGAATAAGGTCTCTCCAGAATCCTGTTTCTGGCTTTTCTCCTTTAGGGAAGTTGTCCTTCTGTGGAGCCCCAAAGCATTTTTGACTATGCAACCAATATTCACATGTCTTGCTGTACAAAAGGCAGCACAGAGAACTCTTCTGGGCTTTGTGAAATGGAAGATCCACAGACATTCCTTCATTTCTCCTTATGATAAAAGTTCTTCCAAGCTGGGTGTGGCAGTGTAGGTCTTTCATCCCAGCACCTAGGAGGTAGAGACAGGAGAATCAGGAGTTCAAGTCCCTTCCCAGTGCACAGTGAATTCAAAGATAGCCCGAGATAAATGAGACCATGTCTCATAAAAGCAAAGAACAAATGTCCAGTGAGATGGCTCATTGCTTGCTGCCAAGTATAACAACCTGAGTTCAATCCCTAGGACCCACATTTAGGAGAAAAGTGGCTCCAGCACAAGTTGTGGCATGTATAAACACACACACACACACACACACACACACACACACACACACACACACAAACTTAAAATTTAATATTTATTAAGAAATCAATAAAAGGAGATCAACTCCTAGCCACTTTTCTTAATATTATAAATACTTAAAAGTTTGGTAGACTTTCATTTTAATTTTAAAAATTAGATTATCAAGGAAGTCAGGAGGCCAGCAAGTCTAAAGACATGATTTTATAGTGAATCTTAATTTATGCTGATTCAGACACTGGAAAATTGAAGCATTCTACCTTCCTTCAAAAAAATAATTTGATGACAGTTATAATCATTCAATCTAATTCCACTGCGTTTTATGCTAGCCATTGCAGTTTTCATTTTCCTCATTTTTAGTTGGAAAAAAACCTCTCCTTTTGGGAAATTGACATGGTAGATGTTATATCCAGGACAAGAGATATTAATTTAATTACTCGGTAAATTATTGAACACACCAGATTCTTTTGGACTCTCTGAGAGTGGTACTGTATGAAGGGTGTTCTCCCAACTATAACTCAATTATTTTAATACACTTTAAATAAATGGATTTCAGTAATAATTTGAAAACACATTGTCACAGCATTTGTCTTCAGATTTCTCTTGATTTTAGCTATGTATTGTGAAAATCAATTTGTTCAGGTCCTTCCATTATGCTTTAAAATATGAAGAAAGGTTCTCTGCACCATCCCCCTGACTTATAAAATGAGAACATCCAAGGCTAAGGAGATAGTGCAGTCAGTAAAAGTGCTTGCCATGCCAGCATAAAGAGCTAAGTTCATCTCTAGAGCCCACATAAAAATGTCAGGTGTGGTGGTGGCAAGCTCTTGTAATCCCAGTGCTCAGGAGATGGGAAAAGGAGGATCCCTAGGACTTTCTGGGCAGTCATCATAGCCTCAATGGCAAGATCCTTTCTCAAAATCAGGGTGAACAGCTCCTGAGGGACAATATCTGAAGCTGCCCTCTGTCCTTCACATGCAAGTGCATGCATATATGTACACATGCACAAACTCTTTTTCTAGACATTGATGTATTTAAAAAAAAAACAAACATGCTCACATGCACACATATTAAAGGGGGAAAAGGAGAAAGGAAACTGCCTAACCCAGATGGAGATACGTGAGTGAGAGATGCCAAGTGAGCCAAGAGTCTTATTGCTTGTGAAAGAGTGTAACCCTGGGGATTCAGGACAGGGCTTACTGCAGTTTAGACTCCAAGTAACCCCATTTTATTCAGTTTTTTTAAAAATAAAATTCAGAGTTTTATAACAATAAAAGTAAGGTGTTCATCATCTCAAAGCTTCCTGGGAGTAAAATCTGTCACTCTTGTGCCCTGAGTCCCCAGGAAGCATGTTTTCTTCACTTGCTTGTGGTGCCGCAGGACCCCAAATCTCCTCCTTGTACACAGAGACAAACACCCTGAACTTCTATAGTGTGTGGAAAGCAGAAAAAGTTGCCCATGGCTGTTTGAGGATCATAGCTTTGATTGCGTAGATCCTGGATGGCTGCCACGATGGCCCAGGGGATCTGAAAAGCAAATACCTATTTGTTTTTCCTATGCCATGGTGAACGCAACTGAGAAATCTAAGTGAGACCTTACCAAAAATACAATAAAAGATATCACGGACTCACAAATTCATTAAACATTGAACCAATTTTTCTGTCTAACTCTGGATGGCAAGGGCAGTGCTATGTGTACATCAGACCACACTCCTTCCCCAACTGCTAGACAGAATGGCCACTTATAGTCCCTTAATGTGCCCTTTTCTATGAAATTTTTTCAGAGCAGACAGGGACCGTGTCACCCCTGATTGTGTCTCTCCTTCTTTGAAGGCAGTTCTTTATATATTTAGCATAGGAGGAGGGCCACACAGTCTATGACTTGGTGGACTCTGAAAACTTTTCCCCTCAAATCCACAGAGGCCTGTGTGGTAGGGAGGGGGTGATGGATTACCTGCTCTAGGATTCAACTTCTGCAAAGTCTTGCTTCCCTCACCTCTGTACAGACTTGTTCTAGAAAGCTCCTTCAAACAGAAGTTCTGCATGCAAATCTGTTTTACATCTGCTTCTGGGATGTAAATCTAAGACAGGAGCGAGACAATGAATCTGAAGTCCACACTGAAGAATCTTAGGAGCCAGTCAAAGGAAATGATTTAATCATAGAAATGTATTATAAAGCACAGCATAGTGTTGTGCATATATAACAATATATACTTCATGTGCTGAAACGAGAGGAGAGAGAGTGCATATACAGAAGAGGTAGGAGAAGATTTTTATTCAAAATCCTTTATAATATATGGTGCATGAGTTACTGAACTAGGTGATTGTCATAATGACCTAGAGTTCTCAAAATAAACCAGCTTAAATGAGACCAAAATCATTGTCAGTTCAAAGTAGGTTGTACTTACCTTGAGAAAGTTAGTGGCATTGCTTTTAAGCCTACCATGTCTGCCTTTCTCTACTTGACTGGAAGTTAGGGACTTTTGTTTGTGATCTACTTCAGTGATGAGCCAATGACCAAAGGACTAGAGGTTGATCCATGTTTTAAGTTCAGATCTGAAATGTATAGTAATTTCTACTCATGCTTCATTGATAGGACCCCAGTCACATGATTCTTCCAGAAATAGGAGGGGTGGGGGTGGGAGATACTTGGCTTCGAGGCTCCCTTAGGAAGATGAAAGTTGAGACATCATGGGAAAAATCAGACAGAAACAGAGAATTAGGGACATTCAGTGGGTTTCTTTATAGCTGCCAACTTTCCAAAGCTTGAAGATTTCACAATATAGGCAAAATTCCAGCTCTTGATGGAAAAACCTTTTTTGCCTGGCAATAATCATCTAGCTTTGCCCTTTAACCTAGGATGAACCACAAGTTTGGTTCAACATATGTATTAAGTAAAGGAAAAGATAGATAAATGAAGATCTTTTTATGCTTTAAATAAAATATATAAATCTCCTGGAATAATTTTACATAAAATGCACTAATAAAGCATGTTTTAATAAAAAAAATGAATAGTGAAATTTCTTGGATAAAACTTTATGAATTATACTATTATGAACATTCTGAGCACACATTTTACAATGTAATTATAAGCTAAGTGAAAATATTCAGTATATGGAGTGAAGATAAGTACTTTTACTGATGTAATGTTTATTAGTATTTATTTTGCCTCAAAGACATTAGTCATCTTTAGCAGGAATATGTATTTAGAAACATAAATAAAAGGATTATAGAAATCACTCAAAGTTTAAGAGTACCCACATTCACCTGTAACTCTGGCAGGAGATATAATGTTCTCTTCTGGCCTCTGTACATATTTGTAAAATATAGACACATAATATAATAAATGAATATATCTATATTTGTGTATGTAAGATAACAATATCAATGCTGAAAATACAAAAACATTGTTAAATATTTATCAGTCTGTTGGTGAAAAGTGTTGAGATGTGTGATGTTTGCCATTTTAAAAGAAAACAGCATTGGTAAGAAGAACATGGCCACAGTATCTGCTGAGTACAGCATGGGGAAAGTCACCCACTCACACAGCCCATGGGCCCACAATGTAGTCATCATGTGGGTGGATGCTTTTCTCTGTCCCACCCTGGTCCTGTGGTCCTGTAGCCACTTTTTTCTGTGGCCTCTAGAATATCTGGCAGACTCTTTCATGAAGCAGGACCCCTGAAAGATTGTCTCATCTTGTTTTGGCAATTTCAGCAGTAATTTTTTGAGGGTCTTGTATGTCCAGTTTATATAGCATATTGTCAAGCAGTCCAGGCAAGAGCAGTTTCTTGCCCAAATGGTTACCCTTGCCATAGTGAAAGCAAACTCCATAAGGAGCTTCTTTGATGACCATCATCCTCTTGAAGTAATTGGTGCTGCCAGGTGCTGTCTCACTGAGTTCTTAAAACATTTTAAATGCCATATTCTGTAGGTCTTTGAGGTGTTTGAAAATTACCTATCAATCTGAAATATATCTTTGTATCTCTAGAAAACCTAACCAACATGACTATGAGTTTGACTATTATAGATGACTATCAATTTGTATTTCTTATCTATACATTATATTTTTCTAAATAAACTGCATAAACATAATACCTTAAACAAGAGTAGAAATATACATATAGTATAACAAAATTGACCTTAAATTTTTATTAATAAACCAAAATCCATACGAGTGTAAACTATTTTGAGATTAACTGTTCTTTGGATTAAAGTAGATTCAATAATCTACCTTTTTTTCATCATTTCTATATCATCCTCATGCATTCATTTTAGTATAAAAATACAGATCAGGGATCACGATTGCTGGTGGCCATGTCAGAGGAGCAGCAGGTGGCAATTGAAGTTCGTGGTGTCAGCCCACCAGGAGGAAAATCTTTGGTGGGTGAATCTCGGATAGGCAAGGCCCTGAGACCATAGACTCCAGAATGTCTTTTGCTTTTCCTGTGCCCTTACATGTTTTTTGATGCCATCTTTCTCTGGTATCTGGCATGGTGTGAATGGGTGTAGGGAGATCTCCACTGTCTGTATTAGTGTGTTTATCTCATTGAAAAATCCGGTTCTACTGGGCATTTTTACCTGTGGATTATTATGAAGATAATTTCCTCCTAAGCTGTACTGTTTAACCAAAACAATGATTTTATATAATAATAGTGTTAGTTTAAATAGGATTTTGATGATTGAGGGTTTTTAATAAATATAGTAAGGGATTATTATAGAGGTTAGTTTAGTGGAAAAATTAACATAGGTAAATGTAGTATAAAATGTTGCCCCTGCCTCTGATATAGCAGAGGGTGCAGATGATGAAAAATAAAACAAAAAAAGTGTTACACAGCTAGAACACATGAGTTTCTATTGAGGAGTCATATAGACTGTAGCTTAGACTAATGATTAAGAAAAACAACCGAATCCCAGTAGCCCAGCTAGTTTAAATTCTTTTAATCTTAATGTTGGGAGGTGTGTTCATAGGTTTTGGAGTGCATCTCAGCTGAAACAGTTTTGAAAATAAGGTGTTTTTGTTAACTAGCTTTGAGGTGAAAAACCCAAGAAGATAATCTAAAGTTTTAGAGAGGCACATAATTGAGTGAGGAACTCTTTAACTGATGTGCCTTTCTTCCTAGGATTGGTTGATGATGAAAGGTGATGATTAATTCCTTATTCCCATTTTTTCCCTCAATTTCCTGATACAAAAAAAACTATTGATGAGTGGGTGTGCACACTGAAGTTTTAAAGTAAAGCTAAGAGATAACAACCAAATATGACAAAATAAAATATAATAAGATGAAACAAAAACTTTCATACTGAAGTTGGACACAGCAACCTAACACAGAAATCATAAAACACTAAACTGCAAAACATCTGTCCAGGATCTTCTGGCTTTTAGAGTCTCCACTGAGAAGTCAGATGTAATTCTGGTAGGTCTGCCTTTATATGTTACTTGGTCCTTTTCCTTTGCAGCTCTTAATACTCTTTCTTTATTCTCTCTTTTTAGTGTTTTGATTATTATGTAGCGAGGGAACTTTTTTCTGGTCTAATCTATTTGGTATTCTATAAGCTTCTTGTACCTTCATAGGCATGTCCTTCTTTAGTTTGGGAAAATTTCTTCTATAATTTTGTTGAATGTATTCTCTGTGCTTTTGAGCTGGAATTCTTTTCTCTTTTCTATTCCTATTATTCTTAGGTTTTGTCTTTTCATGGTGTCCCAGAATTCCTGGATGTTTTGTGTTAAGAATTTTTTGGATGTAACATTTTCTTTGCTGAATGAATCTATTTCTTCTATCATATCTTCAGTGCCTGAGATTCTCTCTTCTTTCTCTAGTATTCTGTTGGTGATGCTTGCTTGCATCTGTAGTTCCTGTTCGCTTACCCAGATTTTCCATTTCCAGAATTCTCTCAGTTTGTGTTTCTTTATTGCCTCTATTTGAATTTTCAAGTCTTGAACTGTTTCCTTTAGGTGTTTGATTTTTTTTCTTGACTTTCTTGAAGGGATTTATTGATTTCTCCCAATTTTTGTTTGTCTTTTCCTCAATTTCTTTAAGGGAATTTGTCATTTCATCTTCATTTTTAAGGTCACTTTCTTCTGCTTCATCTGCATTGGGATGCTCAGGTCTTGCTGTTGTAGGACTACTGGGTTATGGTGGTGCCATATTGCCCCTTATGTTGTTGAACGCATTCTTACATTGATGTTTACCCATCTCTTCTTCCAAATGGTGTAAGTGGTGCTTGTGCCTACAGGGGCTGCTGTACTTCCAATTGGGTGGTGCTTTTGCCTATAGGGTTTGCTGATGTTGCCAGAGAGGACTGTCCACAGGGAGCATGCTGGGGTAGGTGGGGATAGGCGGCATAGTGGGTCTTGTGGAAACTGAGTCCAGTCGGTGGCAGTGGTGGTGGTGCAGCCTGCCTGTAGGTCTCTCACCTGCTAGCCAGCTGCTGGGGTCTTTACCAGAGCAGTGGAGTTCTACTAGGGTTGGGGGCAGGGCCCAACTACCAACATATAAAGACATGGGATATACATTACCATTTCAAAATGTAGGGAAGGGAGCATAGTAAGGAAATACTGCACCAAAGCAGGACCGAAATCAGCTGGGCAAACTCCAAACTGCATCTCCATGTCTGATGTTAAAACATTTTTCAGGTCTCCGATTCTGCTTAGCTTTGTTGACTGAAACTCACTTCTTTCTCTTGGGCTTCTTCCACTCCCTGTTAGTAGCTCTTCTCAGCAGATATCTCATGACTCTGGCATCTTTAACATCTCAGGCAATTACAAAATTCCAATAGTCCACTATCTGGGATCCACTCATGATTTTCTTGATTCCTCCAAAGGCATTTGGTCACTTCTCTGGCTCTGCTCTCTGTAGTACACAAAGCTCTTATTCTGGGCTCAGGCCTGCTCCACTCCACTGCTACTGCTGTACTTGGCGGTCATCCCATGGCACTGGCATCTCTAAAACACTGGGGTCTTCTGCTGCAACTAGGCTGCACCTTCACCAATAGCCTCTCACAGGCTCTCCTCATGGTGCCAAGTCTCAACTTCTCTCCATGACCCCTTCAGTCCTGGGCCTTTTACTGCCACTGAGGTTGCACTTTAACCAATGGTCTGCCCTGGCCTCTCACAGTGCCAAACCTCAGCTGTTCTCCATGACTCCTTCATGCCTTCAAATTCAGTACCACCTAGGTGAGGCTTACACATTACCAAGTCTGGCTACCACACGAGGTACAACCTTGGCCACCTCTGGAATACAACTTCTCTGTGCTCTCAGGAAACACTTTCCAGAAGATCTCACCTTAGTGATGCTGATCTCTTCTTAATCACTGCTAATTTCTTAGCTCCAGCCAACCAGCATTAAGTATTCCAGCAAAGCAAAATTTTGCTTTAGTAGTTCTGGTAGCTTGTTAAACACAGCTGATTCTTCAGCCCCAGTTAACCAGAACCACCGGATCTTAAGACCTTCCTTCTATCCTTAACTCTAAAGCCAGAATCACATGGCCAAAGCTGCTAAGTTATGCTGTTTGCTGGGGCTGAAATATAGTCCCCTTGTTTAATTACATTATCACCAGCTTTCTGTCTTTCATTGCCTAAACTTGATTGTCCTGAAACTTGCTCTGTAGACCAGGCTGGCCTTGACCTCACGGAGATCTGCCTGCCTCTGCCTCTGTCTCTGGAGTGCTAGGATTAAAGTCTTATGCCACCATCACCTGACATTACCACTCTATTCCATTTCTTAATCCCTTATCTCCTTG
The DNA here is from genome assembly GCF_949786415.1 of Peromyscus eremicus. NCBI lineage: Eukaryota > Metazoa > Chordata > Mammalia > Rodentia > Cricetidae > Peromyscus > Peromyscus eremicus. The sequence continues at coordinate 49,545,169 of NC_081420.1, read as the reverse complement.
AACAGAAGATTTATCTCCATTCCATTTTCTGGTGCCCCTTTCTCCTCAAATATTTTTCCTTGCTCAGCTTGCTACTTTCATTATATATCTTCATTAGAGTTGCCACTAATATCCACATGACAGAGTCTGTACTAGGCTGTTTTGAGATTTCTTCTGCCAATTGAATCATTCCAAAACTCTTCACTTTAGCCTCAGGCAGAATCTTTAGACAAAGTCAAAAGGCACCCACTACCTTCACCAAAATATCACAAGAATGATTTCTAGGCAACATCCCAAAATTCTTCTCTGAAACCTCTTGAGCCAGCTCCTGACATTTCAAATCATTATCAACACATTGTCTTCCATGCTCCTACTAGTATGCCCCATTAAGCAGTGCTTAAAGCATTCCATTGCTTTCCAAACATCTAAATTCCTCCAAACAAATACATGGTCAGGCCTATCACAGCAATAGCCCAGTCCCTGGTACCAACGTCTGTCTTAGTTAGGGTTTACTTTGCTGTGAAGAGACATCATGACCATGGCAACTCTTATAAAGAAAACATTTAATTGAGGTGACTCACTTAAAGTTTCAGAGATTCAGTTCATTATGACCATGAAGGGGGAACAAGGCAGCATGCAGGCAGATGTGGTGCTGGAGCTGAGGGTGCTACATCTTACTGGCAACAGGACGTCAATTGACTGACAATCACACTGGGGGAAGCTTGAAAAAAAGATCTTAAAGCCATCCCCCACAGTGACACACTTCCAACAGAAGGTGTGGCCCAGGTTAAAGGTGTGCCCTCTCCCCAGTCTCAAGGTCTGGATTAAAGGCTTGTGTCAATTAGGGTGTTTGGCCATCCCATCACTAGAGTAGGTCAGTTTGGGCTGTATCTCGACCATTGCCAGCAGTTTGTTGTGGGGGTATCTTTGTGGATTTCTGTGGGCCACTCTAGTACTTTGCTTCTTCCTATTCTCATGTGGTCTTCATTTACCATGGTCTCCTATTCCTTGTTCTCCCTCTCTGTTGAAACCTCATCCAACTACTGAGGGATCTGGATGCATAGATCCATGGCTAGGCCCTGGGTGGATCTCTGGGAATCCAATTAGCGAGAATGAGGAGGATTTATATGAGCGAGAATTGTTGAGACCAAGGTTGGATAAAGTATAGGGACAAATAGCCAAACGAACGGAAACACATGAACTATGAACCAATGGCTGAGGGGTCACCAACTGGATCAGGCCTTCTGAGTGGGTGAGACACTTGATTGGCTTGATCTGTTTGGGAGGCATCCAGGCAGTGGGACCGGGTCCTGTGCTCATTGCATGAGTCGGTTGTTTGAAACCTGGGGCCTATGCAGGATCTTTTGGCTCAGCCTGGGAGGAGGGGACTGGACCTACCTAGACTGAGTCTACCAGGTTGATCTCAGTCCACGGGGGAGGCTTTGCCCTGGAGGAGGTGGGAATGAGGGGTGGGCTGGGGGAAAGGTGAGGGGGGCGGGAGGGAGGAGAACAAGGGAATCGGTGGCTGATATGTAGAACTGAATTGTATTGCAAAATAAAAATAAAAGAATTTAAGAAAAAAAAAAGAAAAAGGCTTGTGTCATCCAGCCTCCTCCAACAAGGCCATACTTCCTAATAGTGCCACTCCCTATGAGCTTATGGGGGCCAAATACATTCAAACTACCACATGTTCCATCTCATGGAATGGGCCTTAATTCAAAGAAGACATTGGTTAGTTACTACCACAAGCTTTGTACCATCATTGCACTAGCATATTTTGCAGGCAGGGTTTTATGGCTGGATTGGTGTTTACATTTCTATTTTGGTAGCCTGCAGAGTACTTTCCTATTCCAAAGACACTAGAACGTAGGAATGAAGGTTCTTTGTAGGCATCAACTCAACCTCTCCATGTTCAATGAGTTTTATGAGTGTTATCTTCAGCAATGGGGCCTTGCTGTCAGTTTATGGAGAGCAACCTATTGTTTTGACAACAACCTGGGTTGTTTGGAATTTTCATGGTCTCCTTTGGCAAACAATTCAATTGTTTTTAAGTCAGTTCTGGTACTAGAGGCTTCTTTAGTGTCAAGATATGGCCCATTGGGACTCTGCCTCCCTCATTATTTGGAGACTTCACTAGGATTGCATTCATGTATTTTAGGGAATTTCCTTTATACTAGGTTTCAAATTTCAAAACCTGATTTAAGATTTATTTTTTATTGTTTCTAAGTGGTGTGTGTGTGTGTGTGTGTGTGTGTGTGTGTGTGTGTGTGTGTCTATGTGTTTACAGAGGGTATAACCTTATGCAGGTCAGAGAGACTGGGAACAAGTTGTAGAGTCAGCAAGAAAAAACAGATTTCTTTGCTGAATGATAAAATCTTCTTTTTATTATTTTTTCTGTTGCTTTTTCTACTCTGTTCCTTTTCTGTTCTATTCTTCTACCCTTATGTTTCCCTTCTTTCTCTTTCCTAATGACTTACTTTATTTTTATATTTTCAATGAGTTCTCTATTTTTTCCATTGCAGCTTATATACCCCAACAAAATCTTTTAAGCAATATAAAAATTATAGTGTGGTTACATTCTATTTTAAGTGAATGATTACAATGAATACAAATAAAAACATGTTTCTCATTTCCCTAACATGATTAAACATTTTATGTATTACAAATGAAAAACAAATTATGCTCAAAAACCCACATACAGTTTGACATTTATTGTTTAGACTATTCTTAGATCAGGAGCCTTTCAGCCATAACTGTTTATATAGGCAATGGTTTTTATAATTGCCAGAAAAAGAGGTTACTATTTTCACTTTTCATATTTTAGAGTCCTGTCTAATTATCTTAACTCATCATGCAATTCTTTGTTTTTTACTTATATGAAGTCATTTTTCAAAGCTTTGTTTTAACTATGTACACTGAAACCCTTGAACACATTTTCCAATATCAAGAAGAACTTGGGCCAACTCCTGGTACTCTATTGTTTTCCTTAATCATTAATCTAAACCATAGTCTATGGTGCTCCTCAAGAGAAACTCATATGTCCTAGCTGTGGGACATATCCTTCTTCCTATTTTCTACCCTCTGCAGCCCCTGCTTTATCAAGGGTGGGAGAAACACTTTATTCTACATTTATCTATATTAATTTTCCCACTAAACTAACCTCTATCTCTCTCTAGGAATTTTAAAAGTCTGTTTGAAATCAGTTTATCAGAGGAAAAGTGTGGAGTGAAAGGATGTTGAGCTAATCATCATTGTAACATGTGAAGGGAATCTAAACAGAGAATAATGCTTTCCATTTCCACAAAACATCAATATAAGTTTAAATGGAAAGATTAGAACTCAAAAGTTTAGTTGTAACATTTTCACTTGTAAAGCTTCAGAAATGTCTTTTAAACCCAGGGCATTTGCAAAAACAAGTAAAACAACAACAACAAAACAAAGATGAAGCAAGAATGCAGAAGCTAGGCTGAGTGAAGCAGTAAAGTACTTGCAACTCAGTTGTGAGAATCTCAGTTTGGATCCCCATAATCCATGTAAAGCCATGTAGAGTCTTCTGTGCATGTTTGTAACTACAGCTTTTGGACAGATCAGGCTGAAAAGGGGAATCCATGGAGCTCTTGGCCAGTCTGTCTGGCTGAATCAGTGAGCTCCAGGTTCAGTGAGAGAACCTATCCCAAATATTAATATGGAGAGAGATAGAGGAAGACACCTGATGTCAAACTCTGACCTAACATGCACAAACATGAACAGGTACACACACACACACACACACACACACACACACACACACAGATTAAGAAGAAAAAGTATACAAAGATAGTCTATGTGTGTTAAAATAATTTAAAGCAATAATAAAGTATGATAATTATTACAGGTTTTACTATAAAACAAAGGATAATACAATTTTTCCCATGTACTTGGACAAGAGGCTAAGCATGCAGAAAAATAAAGGTCTGAACACAGTAGAAAAACTGGTGGGTTAAGTAAGTGAGGCCTGCAGATGATATGGTGACTTAGTGAATGATCTTGAGCAAATCATGTTTCACATTTAATTCTGAGACTGAATAGACTCAGTCTCCCCTGCTCAAAATCAGTGACATGATCACTAATAAAAAGAACTCAGGAATGTGGGGTAAGACAAACATCCATTGCTGATGGGAGTGTAAACTTGTACAGCAATTAAGGAAATTAGTGTGGCTATTCCTCAGAAATATGGTAATAGATCTACCTAATATCCAGCACTATCACTATTGAGCATATACCCAAAGAATGCTGCATTCTACCAGACAGGTACTTGCTCAGACATGTTCATTGCTGCTCTATTCATAATACCAATAGCACAAAAAGGGTAAAAGCCTCAATGTGTGTCAACTGATGTATGGATAATAAAGATGATGTGCTTTTACACACACACACATACACAAAAAGAACTCCCCTTGCACACATTGTAGACAGAAGAGAAAAAGGACAGGTGTGTCATCCTGGGGCCGGGTTGGTGACTCCATGGTTAAGCACTTGCACAAGCAGAAGGGGTGGATTTATGCTTTCCAGAACCAACATAAAAGCCAGGTGAGCTTGGCAGCCTACCTGAAAACCCAGGCTTCCTATGCAGTGACCAAGACAGGGGATCCCCAGACAGGTTGGCTAGTGAGACAAGATATGATGGCTAGCTCTGAGTTTGGTTGAGAGACCCTGAAGGTGTAAGATTCCTAACAAGGGTGATTCCTGGCATCGACCTTGGGCCTCCACATATAGGTGTGCACATGTGAGTTTGTACACACACACACACACACACACACACACACACACACACAAATGAGGAAACATAAAATTGATCATTAATATCCTTGTAGAACTACCAAGTGATACGAGTGAATGAGCTAAACAGATCTAATAAACAAGAGCAGATATATCAAATGCACAGCTTTAGTGCTGGATACTGATAAAGATGTGTGTGTTGTAATTGTGCTCTATTCATTCGTTCCAGGATAATATTCTAAAGTCAGATTTGTAAAAAGAAAAAAGAAAAATCACTGAGAAATAAATTAACAGCAGGAACTATGAAGATGTTTCATCAGTTATCAGATATGAACTCTGGGTAGTTGATATTTTGACCTGCATATTTATCCATCCTCACATAATTGGCAGCTTACAGAAATATCTGCCTTCATCATGATGCCATTCCACTTTGCACATGCTGACATTTTTCTACAAATCCTAAAAAGATATTTAAGGATTTCCCATAGAGAAATACCAAAAGTTTTGAAATAAAACTTTGGATGTATTAATATAATATTCAGTCTAACAGTATGACCCCAAAGCAAAGCAAAACAAAGCAAATGAACAAATAAAAAAAATGTCAAAAGGGTATGGAATGCAGAAACTACTTGATGATTGCTTGGAACGTAAGTAGAAATTGAGCTACTCAATTATTGAGTTTTTCCACCCAGTTTCATAGAGTCAATAATCCTGGCATTTTAATGTGAGGTGTTTCTTTCTGCCTCTAAGAATGGGACAGTGGAAAGTGTTTGCACGCATTCTATTCTTGAAATATATTTTATATGATATGTACATGTGACTAAAGAATTTATGGAGTCCAGAAGAGGGTGTCAAATGCCCTGGAGCTGGAGTTACAGACACTTGTGAGCCACCTGATGCGGGTACTAGTAACTAAATTTGGATCTTCTGGAAGACCAGCCAACATGTTTATCCACCATATCATGTCTCCAGTCCTGCAGCTTTCCTTTTAACTAGTTGTAACTAGCCATGGGTCTATGTTTTGTAATATGGGTAGAGATATGTTGCACCCACACATTGTATTCAAATGCCAATGCTGAAAGCAACTTAACTTGTTATAAAGCATAGTAACTTTAAATTATATCTATTCAGGCTCCCATTACTTGGCAATAGCTAAACATGGAGAACGGAGTATGTCTACTCAAAACTGCCCTTAAGTGATTGGGTTACGTGACCTGTTTGCTGTAATGAATGTGCTTTAATTACATAAATATAAAATGGTCACATGTAAATCATATTTTAAAAATACCAAAATATAAGGCAGAAATGATGCTTGTTTCTACCTACAAGTTGAACCATCATTATTGGATAAATAATTGGATAAATATTGACTAAATGAGAGATTATTGAAGTTACTTTCATGGATTATCTCATTGTTAAGTGAAGTTGGGAGTGGCAGCAGCCTCCATTGGAGTTGGCCTTTCTGTTGACCTGCAAGTAGCCACTCTATTAAACTCTAATGGAATGCCGATTGAGTGCCATGTGATGTAAGTCCCAGCGTTTTTCTCCATCAACTTATACTCCCTCTTCTACCTTCTTAGTACATTTTCATTGCTTTGAAATCTTAATTACTTTTCTAGTCTGATTACTAGCAGATTTAGTTCCAGCCTCATTTTTCAGCAAGCACTTTTACAAACCAAACAGAAGCCTCACATGAAAAGGATAGGAGTTCTCCCACAGTAGAATACTATTAGATGGTTAGAGGTCTTCAGACAGCTAAAAAGAATTTTGATGATTTTGACTGAATCTTTAAGCTGTATTTTTTGGTTGTTTGTTTGTTTTAACTGAGCTTATTAAGTATATAGAGGTCAAAAGTAAAAGAGTAAATAGAAAGTATGAAATAGATGGAGGCAGCAGACAGACAGCCCATCATCAAACCAGGTGCTTACAACATCCAACAGAGATAACTGGAGTGGCCCAATTCAGAGAATAGAAAACATCATCAATTTGGTGCTTACAGGATCCTAAGTGTATCATTTAAAATACCATCTTTCCCTGATGGAAAACAACATGTTGCATGTATGTTGATAGACATTATAATATTATGTCTCAAATGGCATGTTGTAGTCCTATACATTCTTCATGTGAATGAAGAAAGAAGGGTGAAGAAGTGTAGAAGCTAACTGAGTAGCTCTCCAAACTGTTGCTTGGGCTGGGGGATGGATCAGTGAGTAGAGTCCTTGCTGTGAGAGCATGAGGACATAAGTTCTTATTCCCATAATCCATATGAAAAATTGGTCATTATAACCCCAGTGCAGGGAAGGTTGACATTGGAGCTCTCTGACTAGATAGCCTAGATGAATCAATATCTATATAATATATATATATATATATATAACTAATGAAACTTTTAATTTTACATATATGTATATTACTTTTGCCCATATAATAATGTATTTTCCATTTCTATCTGAAAAAATTGGCTACCTAACATACAAATTTTTGATGTTCTTTGCATTTGGAATATGTTTCTACATAAATATTAATCATTGTGGAGTCAAGCACTATTGGTTTCAAGAATTTGGGAATTTGAAATAGAGTTGTTTTTAAAACAATATGTGAAGAATATTTAAAATATAAAATGTTGCACAAAAATTGGGAGGGGTGACCTAGAATCTAGAAGTTTCGTTTTATTTTTATTTTTTATTTTTATATTATTATTGTTATTATTATTTTAGCTTTTGAGCACAGGTTTGGTTTTCTCTCTGTGGCTTTGGAGCCTGTCCTGGAACTCCCTCTATAGACCAGGCTGGCCTCGAACTCACAGAGATCTGCTTGCCTCTGCCTCCCAAGTGTTGTGATTAAAGACGTGAGCTGCCAACCCCACCTGACAAGGAGTTTGGTTTCAACTAGAAGAGGAAAAAAAATCAGGAATTCAGTATTTTAATAGTTTGGGCAAATTATCTTCTATTTCCCACTAGTAAAATAAAAGAATCACAGTGTGAACGACCACAAGAACAGTTGTTGGGATTTTCCTTTTTTATGAACATTTTTTGGTTTGAAAAGCCTCAATGGGTTGGCAGTTGGTTGAAATTGCATTTCCATCTGGGCACTTCCATTTCTTTTTAGAAACTTGCTTACAGGCTGGGGTTTGTGTCTAAGAGTATAGGCAGAATCACAGCTAAAAAGAGACCAGCATCCACATTCTAATCAGCACTTTTAGAACACATGGAACCCTGGTGCCATTTATTCAAGGTGGCCATTCAGTGTACACAGGTGTAGCCTTCAAATATCTCAAAGTCTTCATCCGTCTTCGACATAAAACTTAAATTTCTACTCATTCTTTGTTCTTTTTGAACTGATTTTAAATGACTGAACAGTGGAAATACTTTTTGCAAATTTAAATTATTCTATGAAAAAATTCTATTCAGAAGACTTAGTTGTAGAGAGAAACTTGGAGCTATCCCTTGAATTTCATGTTGATTATTCAATTGAGCAACACTTTATAAATGGTCCTATTGCTTAAACCATTTGTTTTCTCTGAATATTGTGTGTTTAATTTCCTTGAAGAATCTTAGCTGTAAAGTGAACATGTTGTCCTGTTATGCATTCAGAAGGCAATTAGTACTTAAATATCCAATTTTGCTTTTTATCTTTATCTAAATGAATAGTAAGAAAATTTTCAAATTGAGGCAGTTACCAAGAAAGATATTCACTCTAATTACATACATTTAATATCAACCAAATTTTATCTGTGTTTACAATCACAGAGGAGTCACCTGAGTGCAATGTGCAAAGCTCTTCCTAGTTTCCATAGTTCTGAACAATTCAGTTACTGATTGTTTCAATATTCTCTGGTGCTCTGTCAAAACTAAGAGAATAAGAGCATTTGTATAGAGAGTTGTGACTATGCACTATGACTGTAACTTAGCCAACAGAACACTGAGGTCTTAGTACCACCCCAAAATAAAAACTGAAGTCTGAAGTGATCAGACTAACCTGAAAACTACATGCATTTCTTGCACTCACTTAACCAAAGGCAAAAGTTTATCCTTTCTAATTTAGATCATGTGAAGAGTCTATCAGCAAGTGCAAAGAACAAACTAGACATCCACTGTCGGTTTCCATTATGAACTCCCTTTGCTAGATATCTGCATTCTCAGCTCATTGGTCTGGCTTGCTTCTGGAAGTATTTCCATCTCCTTTGTTTTGAAACTTTCATATCATTAATTATTGATATTATTACCAAACATGTCATTTTTTCTTTATTTGTCCTTTATTGAAAATAGATTTTTTTTCCTCATACACTATACCCTGAATATGGTTTCCTCTCCCATCCCCCCCACCTCCCCTCCCATCCAGCTCTTCCCTCTTTCTGTCTCTCATTTGAAAACAACAGGCTTTTAAGGGCTAGTAATAAAATAAAATATAAGATAAAACAAAAGCTAACACATCAGAGTAGGACAAAACAAACAAACAAAAACAAAAACAGAAATAAAGGAGTAAAAGAGCTCAAGGAAAGACACATAAAAAAGATAAAGGTGCAGAAACCCATTTGTTGGCACGCTCCGGAATCCCATAAAAACGCTAAACTGGAAGGCATAATATATACCCAAAGGGTAAAAAGAGAAAAACTGATAAAATTAAATTAAGAAATAAGATAAAATTAAATAAAAAAAGTCCAACATAAAACTGTGAGACAAAGAACCTCCAAAGATGCCTCTGAGTTCGTTTTCTGTTGGCAGACCATGGCTGGGCATGTAGCCTACCCTTAAGAGTCGTTTCTTTTCCCTGTGAGAAAACTAAATTTTAATTTGCAAATGGTCATCAAATAGCTTCTGGGTTAAGGGACTGGAGCATGTGTCCACTTCTCCTTTCAGCTCTAGAACCCCACCTGGTGCAGACCCTTGCAGGCCCTGTGCATGCTGCCTCAGTCTCTGTGAGTTAGTATGTGCCTGTTGACTTAGAGGGCCTTTTCCCTTGGTGTCTTCCATCCTCTCTGGCTCTCACACTCTCTCTGCCTCCTCATTCTCAGGGTTCCCTAAACCCCAAGGGGAGGGATTTGATGGCGTGTTTCAAAATCTCTCACTCTGTGTATAATGTCTGGTCATGAGTCTCTGTATTTGTTCCCATCTGCTGCAGGAGGAACCTTTTCTGATGATGACTGAGCAAGGCACAGATCTGTGGGTATAGCAGAATGTCACTGGGAGTCATTTTATTGCTACATTCTTATAGTAGATCAGTGGTGTTTTGTTTTATTCTTTGTACTTGAGATACTTAGTCTCTGGTTATTTGTCATCCAAGCAGTGTCAGGTATGGGTCTCATTTTGTGGAATAGGCCTTAAGTCAAATCAGTTACTGGTTAGTTACTCACACAAACCTTGTGCTACCATTGCACTAGCATATTGTAACAGGAGTCTTAAAAGTTCTTATTAATAAAAATGAACCTGAGGCCAGTTATTGGGGTGAATGCTGGAAGATCAGAGAAGCAGAACAAGTCACAGCTACCTCACCTCGCCAATTCCTCAGCTGATCCTGTTTTCTCAAACTGGATGCTTCTCAGCTGAACTGTGCAGCTCTAAAGCCTAAAAACTTAACCAGGCTATAGTTCCTCGTCCTCATGCCTTAAATACCTTTCTGCCTCCTGCCATTACTTCCTGGGATTAAAGGCATGAGTCACCATGCCTGGTTGTTTCCAGTGTGGCCTTGAACTCACACAAATACAGGCGGATCTCTGCCTCTGGAATGCTAGGATAAAGGCATGTGCTAACACTGCCTAACCTCTATGTTTAATATTGTGGCTGTTCTGTTCTCTGACTCCAGATAAGTTTATTAGAGTGCACAGTATTTTGGGGGACACAATACCACCCCAGCATATCTTGCTGGCAGGACAGCACTGTATATCAAAATACTTGTGGCTGGGTTGATGTTTATATTTCTCCTTTGGTAGCATGCAGAGTACCTGCCTGTACCCAAAAACACTAGCACATGGGGTAAAGGCTCTATGTAGGCACCAGCACCACTTCATCATTTTCAATGAGTTGTGTTAAGAATTGTCTTCCATGACAGGGCCTTATTGTCAGTTTGTGGAGAGCAATCTAATGTCTTGGCAACAGCCTGGGTTGGTTGGGAGTTCCCATGGCACCCCTTCAGTCAGCAACTCAATTGTATATAACCCATATAACCCACTGTCAGTACTGGAAGCTTCATTTGGTAACAAAGGATAACCAGTTGGAGCTATTTTTCCTCCATTATTTGGGTCTTTCATTTAGAAAACTTGTGTTGTATTAGGGTTCCATACTACCCCTCAAATGGCTCTAACTTTTGGCTGTCTTTCCCTGTATTCTCTCACTCCTAAACTTGTTCCCTATCCCTTCTCACTTGATCCTATAGTTCCAGTTCTCCCATCTATCTATAACTATCTATTCTACTTCACTTTCCTAACAAGGTCTATCTTTCCCCCCTTACTATGTATCTAACCTCTGTGGTTCTATGGATTGTAGCTTGGTTTTCATTGCTTTAACAGCCAATATCCACATACAAGTGAATATATACTGTACTTGTACCTCACTCAAGATAACTTTCTATTTCCATCGATTTACCTGTGAATTTCATTTTTTCAACAGCTGAGTGATATTCCATTTTGTAGATGTACCACATTTTTTTAATCTATTATTCTGTTGAGGGATACCTAAGTTGTTTCTAATATCTGGCTATTACAGATAGAGCAGCAATGAACATGGTTGAGCAAGTGTCTCTGTGGTAGGATGAAGTGTCCTTTGGATATAAGCTCAAATGTGGTATAGCTGGATCTTGAGGTGGATCTATTCAATCAATAAATTTGTGATTCTAGATAAATAATAAATGCACATCAAAGTATAATCCACCCCTCTTAGACAAACATCCAATACACTGGAAAACCAGGACAGCAAGAATATAAACAAAAACAATGCCCAATATGTATTGTGAGAAACCCCAACATCCTTCATTACTCTGTCATGGTCAATGTTTTTATGGACTCCTTTGTAACTTTATATGCCCCAGGACCTATGCCAGATATATGAACTTTAGTCATTCATTCATTGTCCTAGCAAGGTTATGAAGAAGAAATCATTGTTAGAATTCTCATCGTTTCCAATGAGAAAGCCACTAAATAACAGCTAGAACTATTTTTTTTAATTTTTTATTAAAAAAATTTTTTATTCATTTTAAATACCAATCAAAGATTCCCCTCTCCCTCCCGATATTCTTACCAGCTGAGCTGGCTGAGCTGGTCACCATTGCATTCTCCCCCTTCTGCCACCTTTAGTGCTTCTGTCCTCTCCATTCTTGCCTTTTCCTCTTCTCTTTATCTCTCTTGCAGTAAGGGAAGTGAGGGCCATGAGCCTCTTTTGTTCTCTGGTATGGCATTTACTTCCTTCTGTTTCTTACCTTTTTTCTTCTGTCATTGATGGTCAGGACATATTAAATTTTATTTTGCTTCATGAGATAGGTCCTCACCCTCTTATGTCTTCTTTTTGGCATTTTCACTTTGTTTATGATAGTGAGTAAATTTGGGTTCTAGATCAGATTGGACAATTAGCTTTGAATTTTTTATCTATTCAAATATTGTTGGTATGTGTTCAGTGGACATACAATAATACAAAACAAAAGGCATTCAACAGTATTGTTCATAAAGTTATATTGATTTTGTCCAAACCATCAAAAGAACCCAGTAAAAGTATGAGAAAGTAGCAACTAATCAAGTAACAACCCCAGCCAAAGAGCTTCCAGGGAAAAGATCATTGAATGCACTCTTTAGTTGAGTTTGGGTACAGAGGTACTGAGGAGAGCTGTTCATTTTCTATACTCAGAAATTTGTAAAGTATATTTTAACAGGCTGTTCTGTTTTGTGGGTTTTCAAGTGAATTATTTAAAGATACAGTGAATAGTTGTGGGAGAGAGGGCTCAGGTGTAAGATCACTTGTTAGTCTTCCAAATGAACTGATTTTAGTTCCTAGCAGTCACAGTGAGTAGCCAACAACACCTGTAACCCCAGCTCCAAAAGATCCAATGCTCTCTTATGGCTTCTATGAGAAACTGCACACACACACACACACACACACACACACACACACACACACACATATGTGCACACACATACACACAGATTTGCTTCTAAGGAAAGATAGGATATTTTCTTTGAATTTGCCAAATATAAATAGACTAGATATTATTACTGTAATTCTTGCTTGATAACTGTATTTTATACATAGTTTTACTATGTTAAAGTTAAAACTTTCCTTTTTAATTAAACAGAAAGGGGAAATGCTGTGGGATAATGCTTTTGTACACTGGTATAATAAAATGCTGATTGGCCAGTAGCCAGGCAGGAATTATAGGCAGGATAAGCAGACAAGGAGAATTCTGGGAAAAGGAAGGCTGAGTCAGGAGATGCCAGCCCGCTATTCAGGGAGCAGAATGTAATGACATACAAGTAAAGCCATGGAAAATATGGCGACATATAGATTAACAGAAATGGGCTGAGTTTAAGTGTAAGAGCTAATCAATATTAAGCCTGAACTAATGGCCAAGAAGTTATAATTAATATAAGCCTCTGTGTGCTTACTTGGGGGATGTGAGTGGGAGAGATTTGTCCCAACCGCCGGCCAGCCGGGACACAGAAAAACTTTCAGTTACAAAGAAAGAAATTTCTTTTTTTTCTGAGTTTCACTGTTTTGTATTAAACTAGCAAGGATGGTTATTTAAGGGAGAGATATTTAATTATGTCACTGGGTATATGAATTTCCCTCTGAGAGATAGATTTCATCATAGCTAATAGCTATCCATTGTTAAATCACATGATATAATTGTCATCTGCCACTCATGCTTCATCTTTATATCTTTAATGATTTAATTAACTAAGGATTTCAATTTTCTGTCCATATATTCTTTCTCCTGTGTTCTCTAGGTTTGAAGCCTCAAAGGGAACATGAATTTTTGGCATAACAGCATCCTCCAGGTAAACTGCATTTATAAACACAGTTTCCAGGCACGGCTACTTTCTATTCCTCAGTATTTCTCACTTTGGGATTGCAAGTAAAAAGCATAGGGACCTTGTGCTTCCTGCCTACCCAACCAGCACAGCTTCCCCTCAGAGCAGAGCCTTGCTTGTGTCTAAGATACATGTCTGAACAGATTGCATCCCAAGAGTGCCTCTCACAAGCAGTGGACACCCCAGTGTCACACAGGCACTGCAGCCAACACTCACCTTTCTTCTATATTTCACTTTAAATGATTGGCAGGCAAAGCGCTGTAATGTTGCAGAGAGATAACTCTTGTCATATGGCTAAATTGCCTGAGATGAGGACGAGTTGACAGAAATTCTTTGTTCTATCAAGATTACTACTATAAATTGAAAGTTCCAGAGTATTAAATGCATCTCTCTAGGCCATTTGATTTTACTGTCATTGGCTTTTACTTTTATAACAGTCAAAAATACTCCAGTCAGATCTGAGCACCCTGGAAAAAAACCTATTTCAGGTAGCCAGAAAATGCAATCTGTATGTTTTCCTGGGCATCAGTAACAACAACAACAAAAATGTCATCTTTAAAATTCCCTGTGCCTTCCCACGTGTCTTAGGAAGATTTCAGCAAATGAACTACGTGGCAAGATGTAAAAGACATAAAATATGTCCATCATCTATGTCTGTATGTATCTATGTATGTTTGTATACATGTATGTATATATTTATGTATGTATGTATCTACCCACCTACATACCTATCCATCTAAAATGAGGAGCTTGAATAGGAAATTTAGGAAAAAAACAAGTTATAAAGAGAAATGGGAAAATGTGATGCAGAGAATGCAATCTTTGAAAACAGGCAGATTGGGATGCAAATGTTTCTGTCACTTATGAGTTGGACGAGCTAAAAGAAATTGCAATGAGATTCTTGAAGCCTCAGGTGCCCATACTGAAACTCAGAATGACAACTTGTAAGACCCTTGAGTTTGTGAAGATTAAACAATGTCCCTTGTACAAATTGTAAGTAGCACTGTCTGGAATTTGTTACTGTGTTACAAGTTTTCTGCTCTTGCTGCTGGTCCATTGTATGGTTAAAATGTGACAGTGTTCGCGTCTGAATGTGCCCTGTTCCCTACAGACTCATGTGTTTACACATTTGGTCTCCAGTGGGTGGTGCCATTTGGTGAGGTTGGTAAACTGTGGCTAGATAGTGGCTGGCCTCGAGACCTAGGGTGGGGGCTTGAGGGTTGTAGGCTAACTCCACTTCCTGTTTGAGCTCTGTAGCTGGAGAATTTCTCTCCAGCTCCCACTGCCAAGTCCCGCCAGTCCCAGAGCCCACTTATAAAATAAACACACAGACTCTTACATTATTTAAACTGCTTGGCCATTAGCTCAGGCCTACCATTGTCTAGCTCTCACTCTTATATTCAGCCCATTTCTATTAATCTTTACTTTGCCACGTAGCTTGTGGCTTACCGGTACTTTACATCTTCCTTGTCTTGGCAGTGGCTCCAGCCGGTCTCTCTTTCCTTCCTCCTTCCTCAATTCTCCTCTCTCCTTGTCCAGCCTATACTTCCTGCCTGGTCACTGGCCAATCAGTGCTTTATTTATATAGAGCGATATCCACAGCAGAGCTCTCTCGGTCCTGACTCAGTAACAGACATGACTAGTTGCCTTGTGTCTTATCAAGATAACTTCTGGCCATGGTGGACTGTATCTCCTGTGCTGCATCAAAACAAACCCTTCCTCCCTGAAGTTGTTTCAGTCAGGCAGTTTGTCATCATGTTTATGTGTGCATGAGTGTGCACGTGTGTTTGTGTGTGTGTGTGTGTGTGTGTGTGTGTGTGTGTGTGTGTGTGTGTAGGGTGCCTAATGCAGCATCTTCCTTAAGTCATCTGTGACTTCGGAAGTCATTTATCAGTCGCACCTCTGGTTGTATGAGGGTGAATAATTTTTAAAGGAATGAAGAGCTGAAAGGAGATAAGCTGAAACCAAGAAGAGTTCAAAACGATAACTGTGGAGGTCTGAAAGAAAATGGTCCCCATAGGTAAGTGGCATTATTTATTAGGAAGTGTGGTTTTGTTAAAGTAGGTATGGCTTTATTGGAGGAAATGTTACTGTGGTCATGGCGTTTTTAGATACTGTTTCCTTTAAATTTCTCTTTTAATTTCTTATACTAGGTTATATTTTTGGTTGTGAGCCTAGCCTTTAATGGCTCAGCCATCTCTCCAGCCCTATACTAGGGTATCTAAGGTGAGTTAACATGCATGTAATTTGAGGGGCTGGAAAGATGGCTCAGCAGTTAAGATCATTGGCTGCTCTATCAGGGGACCTGGATCTGATTCCCTGCACCCACACTGAAGTTCTCAGCTGTCTATAATTCCAGTTTTGAGAACATGATACCCTCTCCTGGCTTCCTTGGACACTAGGCACATACATATGATACACAGACTTGTACACAGGCAATACACATAAAAACAAAATTTTAAATGTATATATAATGTGCTTTGAGCATAAACCCCCATCACTCCATCACTCTTTTGTTTTCTTCCCTCTTTCCTCTTATATTCCCTTTGTTCCCCTAGAAGACAATCTCAATTCTACTTTAATGTCATCTGTACACATGCAGTTTTGTGTCTAGGAGCCACAAATGTCTTTCTGTGACAGATTTCATTATACTAGGGCCTTCAGTTGCATCCGTTTTTCTGTGTATGACGTAACTGTGGGCACAGGCAAGCACTTTTGGAAGAATCCACTCACTCAGGAAATAGCATCAACAATTGGCGAAAGGGATTTCATGATATTTTGAAAGGTTCTATGTGACAAAGGAAAGAGATAACTAAGTGAAGACAGTCCACAGGATGGAAGAAAAATTCTTCTACCCATAGGTCTCCCAGGGTTAGTATCTAGAATACAAGAAGAACTAAAAGAAAAGAAAAAGAAAAACTATGAAGAAATGTTTCCCCCACTATTCACCCAATCAATAGACAAGCTAATGAAACGAAAAGGTATTTCTGAAAAGGTGAAGTACAAATGACCAATGAACATAGATACTTTCTCTTGTTTGTCACTCAAGTTCCCCCTGCAAAGTCCCAAGTCAATAATCTCTCCAGTAATTCCTGGTGGCTTATCTCATTTTATGTAATATCTCACCCAGGCCAGAGTGAAGTTCTGACATGCTGTGGTACTGGGGAAAGCCCTTGGGGCCAGAATCTTGGCATGTAACTTGTAAGTGTTAGATGAGATGAGCCCTTGGGTTTCAGCTTCATTATCTATGATGTACAGATCGAGTGTCTCCTGAATCTCTAGAGTGATGGATTCTCATACTGTGGGGGCTTTTATTGAAATTTACCAGGCTGTTATATGGTGCCCAATGCTCCTATTTCTTTCTTCATTTTCCAATTGGGAAATAACTCTCCATGTCCAACATCTACATATTTCCAGCTCAATCACTTTATTCTTTACTGAATTTTAGTTTCTTCTGGGTAAAAACACTTTCCTCTTGTTTTTGTGTCTAATTTTCATACACATTATAGAGTGAAGAGGAATCTCTCTCTCTGTCTCTGTCTCTGTCTCTCTCTGTGTCTCTGTCTCTCTCTGTGTCTCTGTCTCTGTCTCTGTCTCTCTCTCTCTCTGAATGTGTGCATATGGAGGCCAGAGGTAAATATCAAGTTTTATTCTTTAGGTACTGGGTACTGTCCACCTTGTCTTTTGAGACAGTATCTCTGGGCTGGAACTCATTGGTTAGACTATGCTGTCTAGCCAGTGAGCCCCAGGGAAATCTTGACTAGTACTGATTTTGCACCCTTCACATCATGCTATCTCTCCCCCTAAGAGCTACAAATATAAATTAACATTACAGCTATCCCTCCATGATTTTATTCATTTTAAAACAGATGTGAAGAAAAGTGCTTTTCCTCACTGCTAATTCTGACAATATAAAAAAGAAATATCTGACACTAAAGTGTGGTGTAAATGACTTAAAATTTATGAAGTATATGATGCATATTAAAATAGTACTCATAATATCAGAGGGTAAAGGAAAGGGTGTTCTTAAAATGGAATTTCAGAGGATAAAGGCTGTGTAGTTCATAAAGGTTTTTAAACAATCAATCCCAGAGTCAAGAAAACATTTCTCTGAAAAATGGACTAAAGAATTTCCCTGAAGTAGAGATGACTGGGGACATTGAAATGAATTATGGAATCTCCAACATGACTAATTTTTCCCAGGTTTAATTAAATTGACCTTAACAGTGCCAATATGTTTCCTTCTTTAAATCTCTCAGAATTTAATATATACATCTTTACAGTAATGGCCTCATGAATAACATTTCAAAGTTCTCATTTGCATACTCTGACTTCACTCTCTTCATCTGTAGGGACACATTCTACTTTATTTAATTCATTTTTACCTCATATGAGTTTTTCCTTACCACAGATAAGAACTTGTGACTCTCAGCATTTGCACAAGAACACCTCAATGAAAATTAAATAGCAGAACACATGGGGATGTCTCTGAAGATCCTATTCCTGTGTTCTCCTAACTCTCTTTTCATTGGTAATTATGCTATTCCACTGATAACTTTATGCCACAACAAGTGCCTGAGACAATTAACAAATGCAAAAGCTTTGGGAGCTCAGTCTGTGGTGGATGTTCTTTTGATGTTGTGCATGATGGCAGGAGTGTGTGACAGAATGAAACTGTTATCTCCTTGTTGGGGACAAAGGTGAAAGGGGTTGGCTACAATCCCGCAGTCCTCTGCAAAGGCTTATGCTGGTACCTATCATGCTGGTAACTATCTCTCCTAGTTACTCTTAATGGCTCCACCACCTACAACCAGCACCACCCAGGAAGAAAAGAACTTTACTATATCAACTTCTGGGGAGCACTTAAGTAACTGTGTTCATACCTAGAACTTCAACCACAGTTGGCTGTGCTCATGCTAGAAGACCATTTGGTCCAATTATAATATCCTTCCCAGAGATTTCTTGGAGTTCCTACAGTGTTGCCCCACATTCAGTTGAGCAGGCTTATGAATGGTCACCCAATGACACATCCATAATACCTTGTCACCTCTATCTTTAAGGACCCCAGTGAAAGCCATGCTGTCTAATCCCTTGGCTTCTGGGCCTGTGGCAGAGCAGAAGAGAGAAGGTAATGGCACCCTGTGAGAGTCTCTGCTCCTTCTGCCACATAAACCTTTAGTCCCAGATGCTCAGAGATGTCCGGGAAGAGACAGCTCCCTTGGGGTTCATATCTGTTTGTTGATTTAAATGATGAATCTAGTAAATGAATCCTTTAACTTAAGAAGGAAAGTTATCCTCTCTCATTCTACACAGAAATAATTTCCTACATTTAAATGATAAAAAGAAGCAAGTGACTTGGGAAAGTTTAAGGTCATGGGGTTTGGCATCAGGCATAATCTGTTTCAGAGATTGACTCAAGTTGGTATCCTACCTGTTCCTCAGCTTTAAAACTTGAGTTCTTTATTTTCTTCCAAATCAAGTGATGCACTGTCTCAGTTTCCATCTGTCACTGTGATGAAATGCTCTAACAAAAGCAACTTAAGGGAGCAAGAGTTTATTTTCACTGATAGGTCAACGTTCAATCCATCATGGTGGGGAAGTCAAGGCAGAAGAAGCTTGAAGCAGTTGGTCATGTCACATGACCATCAGGAAACAGAGGGACCAATGGATGGAGCTGCTCAGTCCTCTTTCTCTATATTGCCCAGGATTCCAGCTAGGGAATTGTCTTGCTCATATTGAAGCTGGATCTTCCTGTATCAGTTAATGAAATCAAGATCAGCTCATCATTCTCTGACTTTGTCAGAAGCCCACATCTCCCCAGTCATTCTTGATTCTGTCAAGATGACAATTAATGCTAAACTACCCATCTTCCTTATGATGGCTCCCTTTGGCTTTTTCTTAGTCTTCTGACCCTCTGGGTTAAGACATTAATTTTCTGGAGTATATCCAAGTGTAGTTGGATATATGGCCAGAGCAGGCATTTGAATGTTGAAATCAGCAGTGACACTCTGAGGTAGTTTACAATTAAAGGAGAAGGAAGTGTCCATGGCTATGGAGACGGAAAAACAAAAGAGGGAAGCATAGGATAGACTGTTCTAGTAGACAAACCCAAGTAGGAAAAATGATACCACAATTATGTATTGTAATACACCTGATTACATGGTATAAACTGAAAGCAAAAGAAGAGTAGATTAACTAATGCAATCACATGATTAGTCTTTTGTGCTGAGAATTGGAGGCAAGATACTATTTTACTGTGTGTTGGCATGGGAATAGAATTTAAATACCGAGGTATTCTTGTTGAATCTTGATTTTTAAAGATTTAAAATTCTGTTGTAAATTTACAATTTATAATTGAACATATTTATGAAGTACAAAATGATGTGATTTTATGGCTGAATAATATGCAGGGTAATTGAATCCAGCTCATTAGCATGTGCATTGGCATAGTGATGTTAACAGAGATACAGAGCAGACTAGTTGTGAAATAGAATCAACCACCAAACACCCATTATTAGTTATTTTAATCTCAATAATAAAGATATTGAGATCCACCAGAATTTAAATGCGTATTTAATTTAGAGATTGGTGATGTCCACTGGTCCTGGACTGAATGTCAGATATGTCAACATACTATGTGCATTCCAGCACTGCCGTATGGCAATGGCTCCCTCATCTTTTCCTTTCAGTGTGATATGAGAGAAAGTATGAAAGTATTGTGTTATATAAACCTAATTTGAAAGAACTATAGATTATTTTATCTCATATTACTAATAATATCTACATTTAAAACATTAACATTTTCTCACACACTCAGTGTGGTGAGGGGCCTTATATCCCACTATGCATATTCTTTTTAAAAAATACAGTATTTTTATTCTTGTAGAACTTCATTCATGCATACAGTGTATTTTGACAATGTTCACCCCCTACTCCTCTCACAACTCATCCCAGATACACTCCCACTCCCCGTTCCTTCCCAGATTCTTGCCCTCTTTTTTATTGTATATAACTCACTTAGTCCAATTTTCTTTATTTATTTCATCTAATTAACATTTTTTCATTTATTTTACATACCAACCACAATTTCCCCTCCCTCCTCTCCTCCTGTTCCTACCCCCCAATTCCCATCTATCTTTTTCCCCATCCACTCCCCCTCTGTCTCCCTTCAGAAAGGAGCAGGCCTCCCATGGGATTGAACAAGGCATGGCACATCAATTTGAGGTAAGACTGAGCTCAGGCTCCTCCCCCTGCATAAAGACTGGGCGAGGTAAACCAGCATGGGGAATAGGTTCCTCCCAAAAAACAGCTAACCACCAGGGACAGGTCAGGGTTAGGGAGAAATCTGGTGCCAGAGAAACATGCAGGGATCCACAAGCATGGCCCCAACTAAGACTCCTAGCAATAGTGGAGAAGGTGCATGAACCTGCCATCTACTGTAATCAGGTTGGTGGCTATCTTAATTATCATCAGAGAGCCCTTACCAAGAGATTAGTCCAGTTTTCATTGTCCATATACTCATGGTTGTGGAGGGATCAACTGGAGCATTGTCAACTCACTAGAAAGCTGATTCTTCCTCCTCTAGATGTCATCAACTCCTAATAGCTCCTCAGTTAAGGAGTAGGGGCTTGTGAGCCTCTCTACCTTCCTGAATATATTCCTAATCTGGATTACACTTCTACACTTTTGTAGTTTGGTACAACCATTAGATAAACTTTTATTGTGTCTATTACATGATTAACTTGCACCACTACGCCTGTATGTCTTAGGCAATTAAGACATGAAAGTGAATATAAAAGTGATGTGAAAGAAAGAGAATTCACAGGAACTCTGAGAATTATTGTAAAATGTCTCGTTAACTAATCTGATTTCATTTAAAGATATTATTCATTTAAAGATATTATTTTTCTTTGCAATCTGAGGATGGATCTTGGGGCCTTGCACAAAGTAAGCAAGGGCTCTGCCACTGAACATCTCCACTTCTGTCTTTGCAAGTTGACTCATTTATAGTTTAAAGGCATGGTCAGTTCATCATTGGATAATGTTTAGATATCAATATATAAATTATAGTGATGTGATCTATAAATATAGTTGCTTTGTCAGTAAGGGATTGCTTATGTGATGGATTCTATGGGATTCTATATAACACAGCAGAAAAATTCCAACTATTAAGTAGTGTCATGGTCATCACTAAGATTATGACACACACAGTTCTGTACAAAACAATGATGGATGATAACACATAAGGTTGCCACTCTGTTTTTGTTTCATATATATCTATTGTTATTTTAGTTTGGTCAACTTATCAGAATCAAAGTTTATCATCAGGCAGAGTGCTGTGTAATACTGTCAGGAGACACATATAGCTCATGAGTCTATTGTTTGGGTACTGATGAAGATGATTTGCACTAGCTGAGATTTGCAAAAGGTCACTTGTAGTTGTTGCTTTTCTTGTTCCTGTGACCAAACACCTGGCAAGAAGTAAGCTAATAGAAGAAGGAATTATTTTGCTCACTGAGCAAAATAGAGTCCATCATGTTGGGAAAGACTCAGTGGCAGAAGCATGAGACAGCTGGTCACATTACCTCTACAGTCAGAAAGCAGAGAGATGATGCTGGTACTCAGCTTGCTTTCTCTTTTTATCCAGTCTGAAATACCAGTCCATAGGATGGTGCTCAGAGATATACTCAGATGTTTGTTTTCATGGTGCTTCTAAGTCCAGTTGACAGTGAAGATTAACCTTCACAACACTGGGTGGTCACATGGTACTGAAGTAAAGGAACAACACATTTTTTCAGAATGAATTTCCTTTACTAAAATGTGTGTTCCTGTAGTTTAGAGAGCATCCAGATGTTTTACGATTTGTATATATTATGTGATCAGGGTGCAGTTTATATCTAAATTAAGAAGTGGTTGTTTTCATGATATTGATTATTGAATTCTTTTAGACAAAATACATCGAAAACTGAGGTGTACTTTAGTTAATATATGATAATATAGTTTGGAAAACTTTAAGTCTTACTATTCAAACATGATGCCTATCACAGCTTAATTGACAATTTCTGGTGAATAAATACACACATTCTCTCTCTCACACACACACAATAGATAAATTGATACATGATAGATAGATGGATAGATAAATGATAGACAGATGACAGGTAGGTAGATGATAGATAGATAGATAGATAGATAGATAGATAGATAGATAGATAGATAGACAGATAGACAGATAGATAGATAGATAGATAGATAGATAGATAGATAGATAGATAGATAGAGATAGAGAGATACGAATAAGTTAAACTATATTCATAATTCTCTATATAGTTCATGAACAATCCTGAATCTGGCATCCAATCATTCCTTCTCTACTTCTGATGCAACATTTTAACTTTGTTTCTCATTAACATCCCTCAAGCTGTGTAGTTCACACTCAAACAGATATCTTTGCCCTGCCATTTCTTGGCTTTTGTTCAAAGTATTCCTGATCCCTCTGGGGATTCTCACTCTCTACTATGAGTGATAAAATTCTGAGATCTTTCCAGATTTCCTTCAACTTGGCTTTTTCTGTTGTGACATTTTCTTTAACTAGAGCTGGGGTTGTCTTTGATCATTTTCTCCTTTTCTTCGTGGTCTTTCATCACTTAATTCATCTTATAGAATGGCTAGATGGTTGCCTCTGTGGCAAAGTCACTTTATTCCTGGTAAAATATACAACCAATGAAACAATGCAACTTACATCCTGAAAAAAAAAAACCCAAAACACTCTTTATATAAAGAAATGCTACAGAAGTGTATGAATAAAACAATTGTATCTTGTTGCTGTTTTAAAATTATGACTTAAAAACAAAGTTTCTTTGTCATTTGAGAACCGAAACAAAAACATATTGTCTTATTTACATTTCCTGTTGCTGAGATAAAACACTCTGACAAAAGCATCTTACAGAGAAAGAGTTTATTTTGCCTCATACTTCTAAAGGGATAGTTTGTCTTCTGGTGAAAATGAGGTCATGGAAGCAGGCAGAGACTGTATGGGTGCAGTAGCAGGAGGCTGGCTGGTTGTAGGATTCCTGCAATCAGGAAGAAGTGAGTGAACAGGAGCTGGGGCCAGGATAGAAAGCCTCAAAATTCCTTTCCTCCAGCAAGAATTGCTTACTAAAGATTCCATAACCTTTCCAAACAGCATCACCACCTAGGGAACAGGCATTCAATCCTGTAAGCCTATGGAGGACGTTTCATGTTGGAACTACAGTCAATACTAATTGCACTATTTGAAAACGTATACTCTATATTTCAATATTTTGGACAGTGTTAAAATTTTCTTTGTATTCTTCAGACATCTCTGTGACTTTAATATTTGTTGAAATTTAGATTCATCTTAAATTTATAAAAGTCAACGGATTGTTTCTCTTATATCTTAAATTATTTCTTCTTTGTGTTCTTGACTTTCTATTTTATTTCCTCTTATATTGTAGTTTAACCCATTTTACATGATTTCATAATACATTATAGCAGGAGGACAAAGTCAAGATTCCTTGTCTATAGGAAAGGAAAAGAGAATTTTATGTTTTAAAGGAACCCTTCACCAAGAATTTTACTGATTTTTTTTGGTTCTAGCTTTAAAACAATTTTATTTAAAACGTGCATTTTTTTTCTTTTAATGAAAGATACATACCTCACAACAATTGTGATGGTTGATATTGATTGTCAAGTTGAGAACATGAATCACCATGGAAACAAACTCTAGGTATGGCTTTGAATCCTCAGACTATAGTAGTAAAGGTGGGAAGACATACCGTAAATGTTGGTGATGTCATTCCACGGGCTTCAGTGGTGACTTGATAAAAAGAATGAAGTTGATCACCAGAGATAATACCTCTCTGCTTCCTGACTAAATGCAACTTGGCCATCTGTACATGACTCCTGCCGTGATGTCTCCATCATGATAGACATTACTCTAAAACTATAAGCCAAGATAAAATATTCCTCTCTTAAGTTCATTTTTTTTTTACAGCAGTGCAGTAACAAATACAGCCAGGCAAAGAGGGATACTATCAAGAAGTTCTCTATGAATATTAAGACCACTATGAATAGACCATAACCTTCCAGTTGTCAGATCAATTTAAAACTGACTATGCTCATGCCAAGTAAGCATTATGTACAAGTCAGTACAATATATTTACTCATTTCTATCCATCTTCTATATTACCACATCCTAAGCACCATTAGAAGTTTGCCAACTAGATGACAAGCTATGAAACTTTTATGGTGATCCCAGTAAAAACTCTATTTTATGTTTTATTCAAGATGTTCAAACTATTTTATCATGCTAAAAGAAATACAGTCCCCGCAGTATGTGCTGGAGAGAACTTGGGGTCAAATAATCTGCTCTCAAGTTTTATTTCTTCCAACACATATTCAGTGTATGAGATACAAGACAGGTGGTTTTTTTTAAGGCCTCCATTGTTCTTGACAATGAGGATAATGATATTAGACACTTGTAGCCTTTTTGTGAATATCTGCATTAACAGGTCAGTTTCAGGTACCTTAGTATTTATATTATGAATGTGAATATGTTATTAGTGGTGAATCATTTAACTTTTTAACAGCAATTCTGTGTTAAGCAAATTGAATTAAAAATTATCACTACTCATGTGAGCTAAGCATACATTATTCATATGAGAGGCTTAATTAAATCCAGAGTAGTACAAAGTGGGTCTTCACTGTTTAGAATGTAGAGAGAAGGATTCTCTCTGTAAAATGTAGAAGAAAATGTATTAATACCTAGGATTTAATGCCTAATATACTTAGTATATAAGGTGACAGCAACCTAAATGGTTAGCTATAAAGCTATCCCTGTTGGGAAAAAGTTTTATCTGACAGAATAGGAATAAGGAGAGAATAGACTTCCTAAGTTGTCCTATGGCTGCTATGTCTGCATGCACACCTCTGCTCTCTCTCTCTCTCTCTCTCTCTCTCTCTCTCTCACACACACACACACACACACACACACACACACTTAATTATTTTTTAAAAGATTTTAAAATAAGACCAAGCAAAACTATTTTGATTTTGGAGAAGAATAACTTTGGAGATTAAACATTTTACTTTTGTCAGGCAAAAAAATTAAGCTTTGGACCTTGTGAGGCTCAGAGGATAATGTTACCCAATTATGCATTCCTAGTGCCTAAGTTCAATTCCTAGGTCCATACAAAGGTGGAATGGTAAAAAATACTTACAGGTTTGTCCTCTGACCTCCACATGTAGGCCATGGCACATGTGCCCAAACATATACCATGCACACTCATATAATAGTAATAAATTTTTAAAACAAAATGTTAAAAGCAATGCTTTCACTTTTCTTGGGGCTCAGAAAATGCCAGCAATTAAGAATGCTTGCTACTGTTCCAGAGGATCTCAATTAGGTCTCCAGCACCAGTACTGGGGCACATAACTGCCTGCAATTCCATTCTAAGAGATATCTCCACATGAAACCTGCATGCATGTGCACATACACAGAGACTGATGCACAACATACAAACAGATAATATCAAAAAATAAATATTTTTTAAAAGAGTTGCCCCTTATTATCTAAAAATAATTGCTTCCAGAACTCCAAATACTCAAATCTAAAAATGCATAATCCCTTAGATAAAATTACCTAGGCATTGTTTATATTTTATACATATGTCTGTCTATACATTAATCTCTAGATCATCTATAACAAATCATACAACATAACTGCTATGTGAAAGGTTGATGCACTGTATTTTTAGAAACTAAAGACAAGAAAAAAATGACTGTGTATGCTTTAGGCAGATGTAATGAAAATATATTTGATCTGTGGTTGCTGGTTGACCAGCCTGTGGAATTAGAAGCTAGAGATAGTAAGGTCTGATGGCATTATAAATCTATTATAATTAAAATACTGTGATAAGGTAAAAGGATGTGTAGAAAAAAACAGAAAGCTCCAATACACTCTCATTGAAACACAGGACAATATAAATCACAGTATCAAGTCTCAGTAGTTATAATTTAGATTGTCTAAGAAATGGCAAACAACATCTGATTTTATATAGATAAATATTTAATTTTGTCCAAAAGCTTGAATGCTTTTGTCATTTTATTTATTTGTTTATTTATTTATTTATTTAATTATTTATTTATGGGTAAAAGGGTTCCTCTTAATTGTACTTTTAACAAATATATATGAACTCTGTATGTTGTTTTTCTTTTTTCTGTGGCAAAATACTTGCCAAAACAGCTTAAATGAAGGAGGATTTTGTTGTGGATTATTACTTTAACTAGGCAAAAATGTGTTACATTTGTTTATGTTGCCCAATATTAATTTAACTATGTAAAGGTGTGTTACATTTGTTTATGCTGCATTTGTTTAATTATGTAAAGATGTGTTGCTGTTTCACCTTGCATGCCAAAGGCACCTGATTGGTCTAATAAAAAGCTGAATGACCAATAGCTAGGCAGGAGAGGGATAGGTGGGGCCAGTGGGCAGAGAGAATAAGTAGGGGAAGGAATCTAGGCTCAGGGAAGAAGAGAAGAGAGAATGAGGGAGAAAGAGAGGGAGATGCCTGGGGCCTGCCAGCCACCAGCCAGACATAGAGGAAGCAGTGAAAGTAGGACATACAGAATGAAAGAAAGGTAAAAAGCCCTGAGGCAAAACGTAGATGAAGAAAAACAAGTTAATTTAAGTTACAGAGCTAGTGGGACAAGCATAAGATAAGGCTGAGCGTTCATAACTAATAAAAAGTTTCCCTGTCATGATTTGGGAGCTAGCAGTCTGAGAAAGCCTGATCCAGGGTTTATTTTGCTTCACAGTGTGAGGGGACAGCCCATGATGGCAGAGATAACAAGGTAGCAAGAAGGTAAGGCAGATGGTGATGACACTCATAGTTAAGAGGCAGCAGGAGATGAAGCTACTGCTCAGTTGATTCCTGCTCCTCTGCTTGTCAGTTAGGAAAGGACCCCAGGGTGAGTTGCAAAATAGGTCTTCCTTCTTCTGTTAAATTTCTCTGGAAACACCCTTATAGAAACAACTAAAGGTAGTTTCCACATCCTCTCAACTTAACAATAAAGATAAATGATCGCCATACTGGTTAGTTTTATGTCAACTTGACACAAACTAGAGTCATCAGAGAGGAAGGAGCCTCAATTGAGAAAAAGCCTCTGTAAGTTCTGATTGTAAGGCATTTTCTTAATTAGTGACCGATGTGGGAGGGCCCAGTCCATTGTGGGTGGTGCCAACCGGGCTGGTGGTCCTGGGTTCTATAAGAAAGCAGGCTAAGCAAGCCGTGGAAAGCAAAATCAGTAAGCAGCACTCCTCGTTGGCCTTTGCATCATCTCCTGCCTCCAGGTTCCTGCCCTGATTGAGTTCCTGCCATCACTGCTTTATATGGTGAATTGTTATATGAACAATGAGTGGAATAAATACTTTCCTCCTCAGATTGCTTTGGCTGTGGTGTTCCATCACAACAATAGTAGCCCTAACTAAGATAATCACACTATGTAAAGTGATCTACATAATATGAGAAGCTAAAGGGATACCTAGAGAATAAGAGGACAACAAGAAACAGACATCTGAACAGCGCCTCTATGCCATGCTTTAGCAGCCAGAACTCAATATTTTCCACAAACTCCCTCATGTAGGAGTTATAGTGTTCCTCAAGTGATTAAGACAATTCACCAAAATTAGTAGCATAATCTTAAGTGTGGGTAGAGTAAATCTGCCTTCCTCCCTAGGAATCAGCTCCTCTCCTTGTTTTAGTTTAGGCTATCTCACAGCATATGTGAATATTTGACTTGTGATAGTTTAGGCTATCTCACAGCATGCGTGGATATTTGTCTCAGCCAACTATTGGAATACAATCCAACTTTTATATTCCACATTTGTGCCTAGCATATTAAGTTTTGTATACTTCTCTTCTGTGCTGTTCCTCGTTGTGTCTGATGTAGGTGATAATGAGTCCCTAAAGGATGAGAAAATACGATAAGATAAAAGGAGCAAGAGTCTCTGAGGGATGAGATAGTTGGCTCCCCTGGCAATCACACCCGCCCAGGCCCCCCACAGTAGCGAGGTGTTAACCTCTACCTGACTGAACTACTGGAATGCTGGCATCTGCTCATTAGTACAACAAACCCAGCCCATAGGGATTATGTGTTTAAGACTCAAGTCTGCTCAAATGGTATCACAAAAAAGTGCTAATTTGGATAATAAGACGGAAGGGAGACAAATGGCAGCACTATATACTTCATAGAATAATAAGGGGAAGACAAGGCCAATGCCTTCATGGGACCCTGGTGTTTCTGGCTTAGATGTTATAGTGTGACTATGGCATGACCCTCACAGGCTCATAGATAAGCACTTGGTCTTCAGATGACAGTGCTACTTGTAAACATAGTGGGAACTTTAAGAGGTGGAGGTTCACTGGAAAAAGTGGCTAAATCCTAATATACCTTAGTAGGGTATATCATTCCCTTGTTTCTATTTACTCTCTCTGTTTCCTGACCACCATGATGCAGAAAGCCTCTTAACCAAGTTATTCTTCATCCTTCAGGCCCAATAGAACAGACTCAAGTGAGCATGAAACAGTGAGTCAAATTCAACTTGGAGTGTTTGAAGCTGTTAATTTCAGGTATTTTATAAAGCAATGGTAAACACAACTAATGCCACACACTGTGGTTGCCATTGGAAAAAAATTAAAATAGTAAATTGCATCAAGAACATGTAAAAGCTACAGAGAAAACCAGAAACATTCTTAATGCAGTATCCATTACTAAATAGTCTAAATGAAAATAAATACTAAAACAAAATAAAATAAAACAATGACCTCAGAGAATTCTGCACCCTCTTAGATTACATGCTACCATTTCGATATGATATAATTACTCAACCTCCCAAAGAATGCTCTTAGTCATGTTGTAAAAGAGTTAAATGTGTTGGAATAAGGAAACCTACTGTATCCAGATATTTCAGGGTTAAGGCAAGGTGCCTGAGCACCTGGAATCCATATCCTGTGGTCCAAATGTTTGCTTTCTGTGGTCCCTGAAATTAAATGCTGAAATCCTATTTCCCCGTGTGATGATAATGAAGATGGGGCCTTTGGAAGGGAATTAAGTTTTGAGGGCTTAGGAACTGTGGTTCGATGGCATCCATTCTCTCTTGCTCACTCATTCTTGCTCTCTCTTGCTTTCATTCTCATGATTCCACCCAATACTGTATCCTCTGGGAGTGCCTTACCCTTTTCCAGCTCACCTTCCAGCACTCTGAGAAATAAATGTCATTTTGTTTAATGCCTCTGCTCTATGGTATTTTATTATAGCAGTCAGAATTGATTAAGATGTCCTAATTCAGTAATGGCTTTAGGGACCCAACATTTTAAAATGTTTCTGCTTTGATGTCCTGTGTTGAGTTATCTGAGGCTTGCTTGTCTACCTCAAGCTTCACTCTGGAATCTACAATCCCCCGAGTTTTAAAAGGCACCATTTCTCCCTTAATCAGTAAGAATAAGAACAATTTACCAGAACCCCTTAGAAGTGTCTCATTAGTTAAAATTGTGTCTCACAGCATAGTTTAAATCAACTATCAGTAAGGAGAATATAAGACATGGCCCTGTGCTGGAGGTGAGAGTCACTGATGTGAAAGAAACACATACAGGAGAGAAAAAGAGGTGGTATCTATCTAGAATAGAAAATTTAAAGTGGGTAGGTATAGAGAAGAAAGGAAAGGAGGAAAAGAAAGGATGAGGGAGGAAGGGAAGAAGGGGAAATGAAGAAAGAAATAGATAAGGAAGGCGAGAAGAAGGAAGGAATGGAGGAGGGAGGGAGGGAGGGAGGGAGGGAGGGAGGAAGGGAGGGAGGGAGAGTGTGTGATGCAATACATGCTATATACAATGTCAGTTTCAATTCTCAAGAAGAGGAGGCAGATGGCTGTAGGAAGAAAACAGTAAATACACCATAAGTGCTTCTTACATCATGCTAAATTAGAGCAATGAAACCCATTGTTGCACAGACTATATGCATGTTCTTTCAGATTTGCCATCAAGACGAACTCTATGCAATTACTTCATGCAACCTGAAAATTATAGAGTGCCTCCTAGAGCATAGCAGTCTGCTGTTTTGTAGTTCCAGCCTGCCTGTACTGTGTTTTATATTCCCTTTGAAATTCAAATTTCTTTTCTAGTGACTTATATTTTATTTATAACATTTGAAATTCTTTTTGTGTATATTAAACCACTATCTTGCTTTCTTTAAAATATGCACGATCTTCTCAGCTGTTGCACACATTTATGGTTTGTTTTGCTTTTTCAAAGTAAATCTGCTCTCGTTTATTATACTGTGACAGGCAAATATTTTACAATTTCCATCATTCAGTTTCAGAAAATATACTTACATTATATTTCTATTTCAGTATATCCTGGAGCAGTAAAGTCTCTCAAATGACTTGTTGTAGCTTGCATGTGAAATGTCCCCCATAGGCCCATATATTTGCTCCCCAAGTAGTATTAGTGTCTGGGAACCTTTAGGAAGTGGAGCCTGGGAGGAAGTGGGTCACTGGGGGGCTTTAAGCTTTATAGTCACCACACTTCCTGTTTTCTTTCTGCTTCCTGAGTACAAAAATGATGTGACTAACCAGCCTCCCACCCTGGTTCCATGCCTTTTCTTGTTTGTTGCCTTAACTTCTGAACAATGACAGGATGTTCCCTTGAACTGTGAGCCTGAGTAGATACTTTCTCCACTAAGTTGTTTGTATCTTCCCATGGACTGGCAGCATCTTGGAGTTTCTGTTTACCATTTTAAAGAAGTTCATGAGTTCTGAGAGGGCCTATTTAGAGAGAAGATGGTGCAGAAAAGTGTGAAAAAGATCACAACATGCACTTGGATGCTATGTGCCAAAATAACCTTCAGGATTCTTAGGAGACAGTTACAGTAGGAATCTCAGGCTGGAAAGAGTCCACATCAAGAGTGTAGCAGATGGTTGGCACTTGTAAGACATTGTATAGATATAATCTGAGACTCATCTTAACCATAAATTAAACATCCTCATGTGGTGAAGAGTGGCATTCTGAAAAAGTATTTTTGACTACATAATGACCAAACAGACATGTGTGTGTGTATGGGGTGTGTGTGTGTGTGTGTGTGTGTGTGTGTGTGTGTGTGTGTGAAGCATTCATGTCTGTGGTTGTGCTTGGAAGTGTGGTTGTGCTTGGAAGTCTGAGGCCAACATCAGATATTTCTACTCAGGAACTGCTTACCTTGTTTTTTTAAGGCAGTGATTCTCACTGGGACCTGAGATTTCCTGATTAGGCTAGGTTGGGTGGCCAACTAGCCCCAGAAACCTTCCTGTCTGTTGTCCCCAGCTCAGGCCATAGTAACCCATGGCAACATTCCCTGATGATGATGATGGTGGTGATGGTGATGATGATGATGATGACTATAATGAAGGTTACAACTCCTTTCCTCCCTCTTCTCCCCCTCCTCCTCTTCTTTCTCCTTCTTCTGGTGCTGGATGGAGATAGAATACAGCAAAAATATTGACTGAGCTATCTTACCATTCCCCAAATAGATTTTCTAATTCACAATTAGTAGGAATCTAAACACTGAACACGGTATTTTTGGACTATTTAACTGGAAGTAAGGCAATTGCAGGACAAAAGACCAAATATTACTGATTTGAAAGTGTATATTTATTCTTTCATGTGGAAACTTCTCACATCTGAGTGTACTTTAATGAATCTGTGATACCTGTTTTTAAGAATGGCTTCTGCTATTGTTCACAAAGATCTGTTGACTTTCACAAGAAGTCTTTTAAGCGTCCTTTGAGATCCCCTTAGTTCCCAACTAATATAAAACAATAGTCATAATTCCTTTTCACAATTTAAAAGTTTTTTACTATTAGAGAATTAGAGAATTTCATATATGCATATGATGTGTTTGTATCAGATGCAGTACTCCATTTCTTTCCCTCCAGTTCATCCCTTATCCTACCCATAACGTATACTGCTTCTACCTTCTAACTCTATGCACTCTCTTCTTTTAAAAATGAAATCTACTGAATCTACTTGGTGCTACCTGTATGTGGACAGGTACAGGAACATCTACTGAGGCATGGGTAACCTCTCAGGAGACACATCCCTAAAGAAAATTTACTAATTTTCCTCAAGCAGCATAAATTACCAAAAGCTCCTCAGCTAGTTAGTGGTGTAAATTCCTGAGTTCCCATCCCCCATTCCTGCTGGGTTTTGGCTGCTTGATCTTGTGCATATCTTGAGTACATAGTCACAGTCAGTATGAGTTTGTGTGTGGAAGGCCCTATCACCTGGCAGACAGGTATTTTCTTGCAGTGGTCTACTTCTTCTGGATCTTATAGTCTTTCTTAGTCCTCTTCTGTGATTGTATTTGAGCCTTTTGGGGAGAGAGTGTGAAATAGATGTCCCATTTAAAGCTGAATATTGAAAAACTCTTATTCTCTCCCTGCTGATTGCTTGTGGCTCTGTCCATTAATCACCATTTACTGAAAAAAGTTTCCTTTATGAGGGTCAAGAGATGCCATAGTCTATGAGTATAAAGATAAAAACCTAGGGAACAGCTTATTATTATATCCACTTAGCAGAACAACAATATTAGGTCCTCAGGCCCATAACCTAGTCAGCCACCTGTTTGGGGTCCAGTTAAAGGTACCAGTCATAAGTGGTATTTTGTAGAAAGGGCTTTAAAGAGAGCAGTTGGTTACTCCCATAATGTTCGGGTCACTATTGCATCATGGAGTGTGTCTTTTCAGGCTAGTCATTGTAACTGAAAGGGTTCACAGCTGAGTGATACCATTGACTATTTTTCTCCCCTAGTATAAATAAAGCCTTTCAGCACTGTGAAAGCTAGTCAGTAGGAATGAATCTTCCAGGTCAGTACTTGGCAGTAAAGATGAAGTTTTCAGGTCTGTATCAGCTTTATTTCTCCATGACCTATCTTGAAAGTATGTGGTGTCTTCAGAAACAGGATACAATGAAATTACCATGAAATTCCAGAGTGTATCTAAGACCAATGACAATAACCTATAGTGTTTTATGGAGGAGTCTGTGGTATGCCATTGACTACCAACTCCAAGAGAAATAACCCTTACTTCTCATTGGTTTCTTTATTTGATAGCTTATGGTGTCTGGGAGAGGCAATTACAAGGTAACTCTATTTATACTCCCTTTCTATGTACATATGTATGTATTTTAGAAAGTTTCTACAGTTGTAGGTTTCAATATGGCATTTTCAGAGGTCTTTAGAGTCAATTATCTCTCCTCATACTTTCTCCTCTTTCTTGCCCTCCCTTTTCCTACTCAGTTTAAGTCTTCTTGTTCTATTTTCAAGCTTTCCACCTTCATATCACCCACATTCTATTCCCATTTGTTTTTTAAATTTTCCACCATAGTTCCAACTTAAACACATACCTCTAAGAATTCAGAGCTAATATCTACATAAGAAACAGAATACGAAGCACCTGTCTTTGTGGATCTGAGTTACCTCATTCGAAAATATTATTTCCAGCTCCATACATTAACCTGTGGATCTCATAATTTCATTTTTCTTCACAGCTGCATAATGTCATGTGCCACATTTTCATTTCATTATCACTTCATCAGTTGATGGGTGTCTAGGCTATTTTCATTTCATTTATTTATTTTGGGCATATGTGTTGGAAAGCCTATGTTATCACACACATGTGGAGGTCATAAGACAACTAGTAGGAATTAGTTCTCTACTTACAAGGTGTGTTTTTCAGTTCCTTGGGCTTTCCAGCAATTGCCTTGACTTGATGAACCATTTCAGGTGCCCTGTAGAAATATTTTTCTTTTAATTCCTGATCCTTTCATATGCTGGAAAATTACTATGAACCTCAAACAGCATCCTATATATCAATATTTTCAGATAAAAACATAATATGGAGGTATCTAAAATACTAACTCATTGAAAATAATAGCAGTATTTTTATCCCCTTGGCCTGGTGTGTTACCACCACAGCCTCCTCATTCCAACTCTTGTGTAAGCTGCTTGCTGTCTTGTCTTCACCACACAATACTCTGAGTCACACTGCATTTGGGGACTTTCAGAAACTCAGATAACTAGTTATTTGCTAATAACCTATACTCATAGCTTTCCAAATATAGACAAGAGCTTGGACTCCTTTATTTGTCATAAACATAGGAGGAAGTTCTCCCATGAGGTTTAGTTCCCAATACACAGATAAACAACTTGTTTCTCCTGGACTGTGAGCCTTTTTCTGTGTGTACAAAGTTAGGAAGACTATGAAATTAATAC
Organism: Peromyscus eremicus; assembly: GCF_949786415.1. Classification (NCBI taxonomy): domain Eukaryota; kingdom Metazoa; phylum Chordata; class Mammalia; order Rodentia; family Cricetidae; genus Peromyscus; species Peromyscus eremicus. The sequence goes on along the minus strand of NC_081420.1, from coordinate 49,510,095 downwards.
TACAAAGAAAACCCAGTTCTGGTGATTAAAAAGCATACTTCTTCAAGTCAAAGTCTAGACTTACAGAGAGGAATGTTCTCTATATATGTTCTCTTTCATAGTGCTATGTCAGTTACTTTGGTTGGTTTGTCAAAAATATCTAACAAGAAGCATGAAAAGGGACACATGTTCTAGGTGATGTGGTCATAACCTTAGGGGAGACAGCAGCAGGAGGAAGAGGCTGCTGCCCATATCTACAGTTGGAAAACTGAAGTTGAACAGTAACTAGGGCCAGGCTCCCAAACACCAAGGCCCACTCCCAGTGACTCACTTCCTCCTAGGTCTACAGCTTTCCCAGACAGGCCCCAGCTGGGAACCAAGTGTTCAACATGTGAGCCTATGCAGGACATTTCACATTCAAACCACGACAGAGCATTTGGGAATTTATTTTATGTTAGTCTGTAGGCAGGCAATATCTGAACATCTCGAACACTTTCTTTTGGAAAAGAAATAAGTTTGTCTTTCTACAAAATTAATTTAATTATATTATTATTTTTATATTTCAAAAACCGAACCATAACAATTCCTGTCAAAACACTGAGTCCCCTTCAGCATAGTGCAGGTACTTAGAACTGCCAGCTATGCTTTCAAGAATATTAAATCACTGTAGTGTTCTGATTCAAAAAGTCTACAAGTAAAAAACTTATTTCTAAGATTATTTTACATGTGTACGTGTGTGTGTGTGTGTGTGTGTGTGTGTGTGTGTGTGTGTGTGTGTGCACATGCATGCACATGGGCATGATTATCCATAAAGATGAGAAGAGGGCACTAGATGGCCTGGATGGGGAGATACAGGCAGTTGTGAGCTACCTGACATGAGTGCTGGGAACCAAACTCAGGTCTTCTGCAAGAACAAGTGCTCTTAACTGCCGAGCTGTCTCTCCAGCACCTATAAGTAAGTCTACCTCTTAAATGTCATCAGCTCAATTAGTATTAGCCAAATTAAATTCAAGGCATTCTTATGGATTCAACCAAAAGGAAGACAAAGAGTTGAAAATGAAGCAATTCTAAAGCAAAAAATAGAAGTTGTTGTTTCATTTGAGTCCTTTATGGAGTTGACCAAGTCTGTAATTCCAGAAAACAAGAAAAAGGTGAAAAACTTTCTCTGAGCTTCCACCCAGTTTGTGTCATTTATCTGCAAACACTGAAATGTTTTCCAGCATTTAGACAACTAAAGGAAATTCACAAAGGAAAATTAGTATAAATTTTAATGAAATGGAAATTATCAGCTACCTTAGCTTTGCTAAGTATGTCAGTCTTCTACAGTTAATGACAATTGTGGGGAACCAGCCCCCACCCTACCTGGGTACTCTTGAGGAGTGAGGGATAGGAGATTTAGATAGAAATGGAAAAGAGAGAGAGAGAAAGACAGAAACACAGGATAGCCTTGGGAGGGCCTGGATCCTTATCCACTGACTCCTTCTGTCTCTTCTAAAGGGCTTTTAAAGGAATGCCAAGGGTGGAGCAAAGACTTCCCCTTGTTAGATCAAAGCATACTGCACATCCAAGTGCAGACCCTTCCAAACGCCTGGTAACCATGCACGTGGTCAAGCAATCCTCTAATGCAGCCCTGCTGGGTAAAGCAAACTCAGATCTCACTAGGAAACCTTTGTGGGTCTCTACAGACAATCATTTACTGGTGTACCCAAAACTGGACCCTTCCCCAAGTTATTATCTATGGGACACACAGGAGAGCTTCTTTTGAGTTAAAGCCTGGGCAGGCTCACCAATGTGCTTTCTGACTTGTGTCCTCTTGATGCCAGAACTCATCTTATTGGAGAAAAATCAGCCAAGGACCAGGGATACAGATCACAGTGTAAAGCTTCTGGTTTCATAAATCTGATGCTATTTCATTTGATGCCCTGAATTTACATGAAGGTGAAAAGAAGGAATTAACTCCAAAGTTAACTCCAAGTTGTCGTTAATCTTGCATAAGTGCACCATAGTATGTGTCTCCACCACCAAATTTTTTTTAAAGAAATAAATTAGCTAAATGATCCACCCAAGCATGAAGCCTTGAGTTCAGCCCCTACACTGACATAAAAAGCCAGGTGTGTTAGTATAGTTCCCAACACTGAGGAGAGAGAAGCTTTGGGAACCTACTGGCCAGGCAGTCAAGTTGGATTGGTGAATGCTAGGTCCAGTGAGATTGATGGAGAGTTGACTTCTGGCCTGAAAGTGCATGTGCAAATGTGCATTCACACAAATAGATACCCCAACTAGTGTACACATCTGAGAGAGAGAGAGAGAGAGAGAGAGAGAGAGAGAGAGAGAGAGAGAGAATCAATCAATGATGCCATTCAACTAAAACAAAATGACAGAACCAAAAGTCTCTTCTAATCCATTGTATGTCAATGTCATGCCAACAGCACAATTATCTACATTGAATATGTAGTTGTTTTGGAGTTTTGTTATTTTATACTTCTGGAGAAACTGTCCAAAAGAAATTAAATGAGGGACAGAGGGATGTTACTAAATATTCCAATAGTCAGTTTTAAAAATTAAAAAAGAAAAATGGATAGCCCCTAAGAACACCTCCCAAGAGGCCTCTGTTTTACCTCTAGACCCATCTCCTGCCTGTGATTATCTTCCAATTAAGTCAGAACTCTTTGTTATTAATCATCTCTGGTAACACTATCAGAGGCATTCCAGAGGTCTTTGCTAACATGCTCCTAGGCTCTCTTGAAGCCAACAAAGTTAATGTAAGTTTAGCCATCAGAGTATGTGAGTTATCTTGCCTGGTACTTGGCACTGACAATATGCCCACTGTACATAAATTCTTATTTACTGTTAGTAACAGCTCTGTATCTGATATGGGGAGGGCATAAGCTGAATTCTCCACACAAAATTGCCACTATAGTAGAATTTAATGGACTAAAAGAGAAAGGGAAATATCAAGGGACCCCAGAACACACCTACTCATGGACCCTGAAATGCCGACACCAGTGGTTCTAACAATCAGCTCCCTAATTGCTTCCTTTGAACTCCCCATGGACCAGGCTGATTTCAGAAGAAGCCCAGGAGAGCTAACAAAAGCAACAGGCAATCAAGATAAAGTAATTTCCCTTAAGGGAAGAGAAAGAAAGAGAGCACCCTAGGAATCTGCTGCTAATGTTCTGAGTCCTGAGAGAGATGAATGACTTAGGGAACAGATGGTTGCAATCAAGGAAAGGATAAGGAGTCTTTGCTGATTCAGATGTCCTGTCATTGCACATGAGATGAGATGTGGGCCTTAGAGAGTTAGAAGTCAAGCTAGACTTACACAGACTGCACTAGCAAACTTATCCAGCAGAGAATTAAGATATTTAATTATACACACATATATGTATGAATGAATGTCTAGTAAATTCTTCAGTAGTTACTGACTTTAATATCTTTTTATCTCTGTCTTTGTGTGTGTGTGTGTGTGTGTGTGTGTGTATGTGTGTGTTACTATGTAGCTCAGAATTTAGCTTGTCGTCTCTGCTGACCTAGAACTAACAATGTCGCCCAGTCTGACCTTGAATTTACATTTGTCCTCCTGCCTTCTCTTCCCAAGTGTTAGTATTGTAGGTGTATGCCACCACACTGGGTATGTTTTGTGTATTGTATACTTGTAGTCATTTTGATTGTTTTCTGAAAAATGAAGATAGAAATATTACATATAATAGACGTGATATCATATATGATAAATATATATAACATAATGATCAGCTCATATTTATTAGTGCTTTGAGAATTTCATGTGTTTTGATCCTATTAATCCCCCTCTTCCCCAGCTTGTCCCAAATTAGGCCCCCCTTCCCTGACACGGTATCATTTGTTTTCACCGTCAGAACTAATATGTGTTGCCTAAATAGTCTTGATTTTTAGCCTTCCCTGGATCGTGGTGGATGTACAAGGGATGTACAGTCTTGAGAAAACTGACTCTCCTCCCTGCAGCTTAATAATTGCCAATAGCTCCAAAGATGTGGATACAATTTAGTGTTTAGCTCCCCTCTCCATGCTGAATTTGGTCTGGCTTGGGCTGATAGAGATCTTGTGCTTTCTCTCACAACTGCTGTGACTTCATAGGTGCAGTTGTTGTGTTGTGCCAAGAAGTCACTGTTACTTTGTAGTCAGTAACTGTCTCTGGCTTTGCAACTTTTTCCAACCACTCTTCCACAATTATGTCTGAGCCTTGGGATGAGGGAATGGGGTATAGATGTTCCACTTAGAGATGAACATTATACAGCCTCTTATTTCTGCACCATTTTTAATCACATGGTAAACTTGTGGGGGGTCATCTCTCACCCCTACATTTCCCCAGAGTACTCTTGAGTAGAAAGAAGCAGGAGGAAATATTAGTTAGACGGATAGAAGGGAGAGAAACAGATAGAAAATACAGGATAGCCTTGTATGAGAGGGTATGGATCTTAATCCATTAGCCCAGAGCTTTATTCCAAGGGGCTATTTATAACAATGCCAAGGGTTGGAGCAAAAGACCTCCCCCTTGCTAGTTACAGTCAAGTGTAGACTCTTACAAACACCTAGTACCCAGGCCTGTGGTCCAATCATCCTAGTATGCAGTCCTGCTGGGTACAGCCACTAGGAAACATAGTGGGCTCCATAAACTCGTCTTGTTGTGTCATGTATCCATTGGACATTCATCTCCTAAGTGGTTATTGCCGAGTGGTCGCTGAGCTCTGCAATGATAATAGAAGTTAAATGTCATGAGCTAATTCATAGCAGTTTCTACACAAATATCCACCCTAGCTCCAGTTGTAAAGAAAGACATTTTACCTGAATTGCTGCTCTGACACGGTGAGTGCTGTACTCTTTCAGAGCACAGAGGATACTCGAAGGTTCCAGAACCAAGGTCTATGTCAGAGATTGGTCAATTTGGAAGAAGCAAAATGTAAAGTAAGTTATAAAAACAGGAAGTACAAGATAGCTTTTGTGGAGACAGGTGGGTGGGATGAAAATGTTCACATTTTTAAAACAAGGTGGGCATTAACCTTAGTATAGATTGGTGCTATGTTACAACTTCACCTTGATCCAATGAAGACTTTTAAGATGTCTCATGATGACATGTGAAAGTAGTTAGCACAGAATTTTCAGAAAAATTTCACATGTTTCCACTAGTTCCTGATAATGCCAATGATGGTGCAGCAACTTTACATACAAAGTCTCAACTCTATGTATTCCTTCCTGTTGCTTACTACTGAATATGCTTCTCAGTTACTCCACAGGGTTTTCTTCAAGTTCAGGCCCAATCCTGTGACACTTCATTTCCAAGCATCCCCAGGAGGCTCTTTAGCCTCTTCTCAACCTCAGAAATAGTTCCTCTGATTGATGGATACAGTCACTTCTAAAGTAAGTTAGTAAATAACTAAAAACAGTAAACTTGGGGTACTTTTAGTCCTTTGACCCATTGCATTGATTTACAAAATAGAATCTTAGATTAGTTAAAGCAAGGTTTTCTCTCTTGTGTACTCATCTTGTATCACAGTTTGAGAGCTTCCTTTTTTACAGTCTACCAGGCCAGGGAATTAATGCATTCTGGGAGGAACTTGAGACAATTATCTCATTTTATCAACAGTCAGGAAGCAGGGGTGGGGGGAGGGGAGAGGAGAGGAGAGGAGAGGAGAGGAGAGGAGAGGAGAGGAGAGGAGAGGAGAGGAGAGGAGAGGAGAAAAGAGAGGACTGCAGGAGCTCAACTTGGTTTCTCCTTTTTATTCCATTCAGGAACCTCATCCATGCAATGCAATAACATACATCTAGGGTTGTCTTTTCATTTTAGGAAACTGTGTCTCCCTCAGGGATATTCTCAGAGGTTTGTCTGTGTGGTAATTCTAAATCTCCTCAAGTTGACAATCAAGAAATATCACAGCCAAAGAAAACTTTTGTTAAAGTGTGTGCAGTTATGCATGTGTTTGTGTGTGTGTGTGTGTGTGTGTGTGTGTGTGTGTGTGTGCACAAATGCATATGCCTAACTCTACAAGCATATTCCTGTGTGATTAAAATGATGGTGTAACCTTGGGAACATCACCACGGGGTCTCACCATTGTGAGCAGAAGTTAACACTATTTGAGGCAGTATGAGTAAAGCATATCAACATGGTTAATGTTCTGTGCATTGTTAACATGCAAGAAACTTCTATTTGAAAGAAAAAAGAGTCAAATTGTTCATTATGAAAATGAACATTTACAATAGTACCTCATACATATTCATGAATAGTAACTGCTCAATTGTGGTCCAATTTCCTCTCCGTGAGCTTTCATCCTGACGTTTTAATTTTTACTGGTGCTGCATTTTTTGTTGATGCATTCCATATTTTCTTGCATGAGAAACTCTACAGCCATCAGTCTATAATTATCCATTCAAAGACAATAGCTAATTGATTTTTGTAATTTTCTACTCCATTATCTACCTGCAAAGAAAATTAAATATGCATCAAGAAATCCTGTGTTCACTGTTGATATAACGGGGACCAAAGTTTCCCTTCTGGCCTTTGACCTGAGAGTTGGAGATGAAGAATTTGTATTTGAGACTAGAGGTTCCTGAAAGAGGAGAGAATTCATGCAACCTAATGACATACATATTGACAAAAATCCAAGTCTTTTTCTATTATAAGAACTGAAACATTAAAATGGATATTTTTATTTGTTAGGCAAAATATTACAGCTTGATTTTCACAGAGCCTATCTGACAATTCTGTTTCTAGCATCTGAGAAATAGGAAGTCAAATGAGAATTTCCCTGAGCTACCAAAACTGCTGCTGAAGCTAGAGAAGGCATGGAGAAAGGAAATCCTGGCAATCAAAACATATAACAAGGTGTTCTGATGCACTGATTGCTTCTTGTGTTACTGTGGCAAATTTTCTAACAACTTATAGATAGAAGGGTTTATCTTGGTTCACAGTTCCAAGTCCATCATGGCATCAGGAACATGAGGCTACTTGATCACATTGAGTCCACAGCCATGCAGCAGAAGGGCATGAATCCTAGTGCCCAGCTTGTTTTCCTCCCTTTCTATTTATTTCAGGGCCCCAGTTCATGGATGGTCCTGCTTACGTTTAGAGTGTGCCTTTCGTCTCACTTATTCTAGATAATATCTCATAGACATGCTCAGAGGTTTCTCCACTGAAGTATTCTAGACTTGGAAGAAATAGATTACATTAATTATAACATTTTGGAAGAGCCATTGGGGCTTTTAGACCTTTTTCGGGAATGGAACCATGTAGGCGTTCCCTGGTTATATGGAACTTTGCAGGCGGTTTAGGTACCCCGCTAGCCAGGGAGGAGGCTGAGGGTGGGAGCCACCCAGGCCTTTGGAATTTGCCCCACGTTGGGCACCAGATATTGGTGAAATTATTAAGGCCAATCCACGTAGTTAAAAGGAGATTTATTTAATGGCGTAACTTACAAATTAAGGGATAGGTAGGTCGCGGGGTCTGGGGAAGGTGTATCGCAGTCCAGCAGTGTTCTCTGGAGCTCTGCTTGGCCCACCTCCACCATCCAGGGTCCTGGAACGGAGAGAGCGCTCGCTGATCCAGATCTCGGGTCCCCAGGCGCCTCCCTTGGCCCTGCCTTGTAGGCGTGACAGTTGCTGAAGTCTCGATGGGGGTTGGAACTTCCAGATCAAAGCTGGAATGGCTACCCACTACAATTCTACTTTTTCAGTCATTGGTTCATGCTTTAGAAATTATTTGTTTGGGGAACTAGGGTAATATTTCTGTGTGAAAAGTGCTTGCTATATATGCATGAAGACTTGAATTCTGATCCATAAGACCCATACAGTAACACATACATCTGTTATCTCAACCCTTCTATGACAAAATGGGAGAAGGAGACAGAATTACTGGAATCTCATGTTCTAACTAGTTAGGTAGTCATAGCAGCAAAATAATGATGATGATGATGATGATGATGATGATGATGACGATGATAATTAAGAAAAAGGAGACTGTCTCAAACAAGAATGCAAAGACTGACATTCGAGGTTGTTCTATGACATCCACACATAGTCATAGCACATATATAGTCATAGCATGCCTGCACACACACACACACACACACACACACACACACACACACACACACACACATACACACACCCTCATGCTCATGTTACTCTCCCAGGAATCTAATGTTCCACTTTCTTATTTAATGCTGTGATAAAACACTTTGACTCAAAGGTACTTAAGTGAGGGTAGAGTTTATTTGGCTTACACTTCTAAGTCATAATCCACCACTGAAGGAAGTCAGTACAAGAGCTAAAGCAGGTAGGCCTGATTGCTATTCCACACAGCATTACCGCTAACCAAGAAACTCTGTTCACAGCTGCTAAGTATAGGAAAACCATGGATCATATTGCTTGCTGGCTCCCTCAAAGACTGATGCTTGACTAGCTTTCTTTCACAGTCAAAAACCTCCTACCCAGGGATAGTGCTACCCACAGTGGACAGGGCCCTCTTACATTAATTAACAGTCCAGACAATTCCCCACAGACGTATCCACTGGTTAATTTGATGTGGGCAATCTCTCAATTGAGCTTACCTTCCTTAGGTGACTAGGCTGTGTCAAATAGACAATTAAAGCTAAGTAGGACAGCTGGTGATCTCATTGATGTGCCTAATCATCTTAATTATTGTCAGTTTCACATTTTATCCCTCTTCATGACATATAGGATGCAGCAGACCCTGAAATATGTACCGGTGATCTCACAAGGAACTTTTGATTTCAGTGTTGGTCTTGCTCCTGCATTGGCCATCTGACTGAGGTGGTTATGTGGAGTGTACATGGTATTCTCAAGGCAATTTTAGACAAGCAAGAGTGTGAATTATCAGAGGACTGAAGAGACTGCTCAGCCATTAAAGGCTAGGCTCACAACAACAACAAAAATAAGAATTATCAAAAAGCAGTAAAGCCACACAGACAGTGTATCCTCAAAGTGTCTATCTACATGACATTTGGTGTCACTGCAGCTGTGGTTTCAACAGATTACTCATGATAGAGTCCACCATTCCAATGAAATGCTGTAGCCTCTCTTAGAAAAACAGGCGGAATCTCTTTTCATGATCTTTCTTTGTTATACAAATAACCAATGATAGACTGTACAAGGAGAGAGGAAAGTGTGACCTGGCTAATTAGACACGAAGTCATGCAAGCATCCTTTCTCTGTTTATATTCACCGAAGAACTGTCTACACGTTTATCAGTACCTTGGCTGTTGTTCTCCCCTCAAACTGTGTTGTTGTTTTTTTTTTCAAGATTCTTCTAATCTCTTTTACTATGACAGCTCTGAAAATGCAATCCTGAAAATTCTGTCAGCCAGAATCTTACTGGTTGGATTTCTTTGTCTTGCTTTCTCTCCCACTTGACAGGGAAGAAGGTGCAGGGTAGGCTGTGAGGAGGCTTAGCTCTCACGTGATTGAACAAAGAATCCTGCTAAGAATCCAAGTAGCAGCATTGCACAGGGTACAGGTTTACTTCCTTGTGATCTTACCAGCCTTCCTAGTCAACTTCTGAGACATGTAGCCTCTAAAATACTGAATTTAAGGAAGTACATCACCATATCATAGAAAGAGTAATTCTTATTCTCCTAGCTTTCCCTTCCTCCCTTGCAGTGTTTCCTATCAGAAATACAACATGTAAACAGGACTTATTGGGGCAAGTTGGAATTCCAGCCACTCAGAAGCCTAAATCAGGAGATTACAAGTTTTATTTGTTCCTGGAGTACAAAGTGAATTATATGAGACAGCCTGGGCAACATCCATGAGGTATCCATGAGGTGTGTGACTTATTCCATGAAGATGTCCATGACATATGATTTATTCCATCTATTGATCTATTCCATCTGCTTTTCTGAAGATGTCATGATTTCATTTTTCACAATGGCTGAATAAATTTCCACTGTATATATGAGGGAAAATGTAAGTAAAAAGAGTACCTTGGGTGCAGCTCAGTGGTTACACTCTTTCCTAGCATGTGTAAGGGCCTGGGTTCAACTCCTAATACTGGAAAATTGCTTTGTGAGTAACTCTTGTGGGAGCCTACCACACTGAGACTTTAGTTACTTTCTGTCTCTCCATTCTCTCTCAAACAAATTACTACTTTTAGCCCCAAATTCAATCTCTAAGTATTCCAAATATATTACTATTAGCCTCAAATTTAACAACTAACCAGATACGGGTTATAAGAAGTTTTGTTTTCCTTTTACCGTGGTGTATTTTCAGAATTCTATTTTGTATTAAGTATTGTTCTGGTGTTATTTTTAAGTTAAAAGTTTTCATAATAAGCGCTGAAGAGGTGGTTCAATGGTTAACAGAACTTGCTGCTCTTGTGAGGACCTGCATTCACTTCCCATGACCCTAAATCAGAGGCTCACAACTCTCAACTTAACTCCAGTTTTAGGTGATTCAACACCAGCTTGTGGCCCACATGGACACTGCACTCACATGCACATAACCACACCCAGACACACAAAATTAAAAACAAATCTTCATAAATCATACATATACGTGTGAAACAAATATGACAGTAAGGGTTCTATACCATACTTTTAAAATATAAATTGCAGGTTTAACTCTAAAATCAAAAGCCCTGTGCCATCAGCTAAATGCTAGAGACTAAATAATTTTTAAAAAGGAAAATCACGGGGCTGGAGAGGTGGCTCAGTGGTTAAGAGCACCGACTGCTCTTCCAGAGGTCCTGAGTTCAATTCCCAGCAACCACATGGTGGCTCACAACCACTTGTAATGAGATCTGGTGCCCTCTTCTGGCCTGCAGGGACACATGCTGGCAGAATACTGTATACATAATAAATAAATAAATCTTTAAAAAAAAAAAGAAAGAAAATCACACTTATTTAAACTGTATGTATTTTTGCACTTTTATTTTTGTAACTACAGCAACAGAAATGAAAAAGAATAATTATGTATGTGGGACAGACTTCAAAATGACTCATATGCAGTCCATGTGTGTCAGCTAATCACTTGCTTTTATTTATGCATTTTGATTAAATATTGAACTTGTACATAGGCCCAGAGGCCATCACAGCCACTATTTTAAATCAAAGCAGTAAAACTTGAGTAAATTAAACAGGCTACCTCTTTGGCAAAAATCAAATTAATTTTTGATGGTTTTAGCATATTTCAAGAAATTGCATCATGTCAGGTATCATCTTAAATGAGAAGCTTCTCTATATTTTCAAATTCCTTAAATGTTATTCTTTGAAATTCAGGAGCAATAAATCAGTATTCTTGGGAATTTTCAGAGTTTTCAAAATCACATGTTAGAGATGTTTTTAACAATACATTCTGTAATTTGTGTAGCTGAGGTTTCTGTTTAAAGAATAAAATGCACAAAGTCTAGCAATGTAGAACCACAGGCTACAGGAATGTGCAATGGAAACATGTGGTGATATAGTGTGTATCTTAATAAAATGGGCCTGAAGATCAGAGAGACAAAGGAACAAGCTATGTCTTAGCCTCTAGGACTCCTCAGCCTGCAAAAACTTTAGTTCCTGTCTCCTCATGCCTTATATATCTTTCTCTGCCCAGCCATCACTTCCTTGGATTAAAGGCATGTGAATCCCAAGTATTGGGATTAAAGGTTTGTGCCACTGCTGCCTGGTATCTATGTTTAATCTAGTGGCTTGTTCTGTTCTCTGATCTTCTGATTTTATTAGGGTACCCAATATATCATCACAGAAACACATAAATATCAGGTCTCCTGGCAAGAGGTAAGGTATCAGCAGACATAGAGTCGTATGTGGACATAGATTCATTTAAGGACTTATTTTGCATTAAAAATATATTATACCTTGAGAGTACATTCATAGTATTTACACAATGGACATATCTATTTCAACTTTCTCATAAGCTTTCTTATGAGAAACAACTTTCTGTTTTACTACCCTGTCTTGTTTTTTTCTGAATATTATTCTATACCCACACATGTATTTGCTTACTCATATACTCTTCTTCCAGAGATTGTCTTTGCTTAATATTATTATCCTAAGCCTACACATTTTCCTCCAAATTTATTATTTCATTTTTTCTTTAGAGCTAATTAATATTCTATTTTAGATATGTAGCAGGTTTCCATTGCTCATTGACCTGTTGATGAACAGCTGGGAGAGTTCTATTTCCATACTGTAGTGAACAGAATAGCAATAAGGATAGGTATATAGAGTTCACTGGGTACATGTCCAGCAGTGGATTAGCTGGGCCTAAGACAATACTACTTTTTATTTGTTGAGGAATCTCCAAACCAATGCCCATGGTGGCTTTATTAATTTGTACTGCCACCAGCCGTGGACTGGAGTTCCTCACTAATATTTGTTGTCAAAGTGGGTAAGGTTATCCCTCAAAGTAGTTTTAATTTGTATTTCTTTTTTGACTAGGGAAGTTAACACTTTTAAAAGTAATTGACCTTTTGTATTTCAGTTTTTGAAAGCTGTCTATTCAATACATTCACCCATATGTTGATTTTTCCTATCTTGTACAAAATGTTTTAAATTTTATGTAGTCCCATCTACTAATACTTTGAGCTAGTTCCTGAGGTGTTGTTCATGCTTAACCCAAAGTCTTGAAGTATTTATTATTCTTTTGCCTAGAAGTCTTGCATTTTAAACTAAGGTATGTGATACATTTAAAATTGATTTTTGTACAGTTGAAAAATATAAATGTAATTTCATTCTTCCACAGATGGGTTCCAGTTTTTATAGCACCATATCTTGAATAGGCTAGTCTTTTTTCCACTGCACACTCTTCCTTTGTCAAGAATTCAGCAAACATTGCTTTTTGAGTTAATTTCCAGATCCTCCATTCTGTTCCCTTGGTCTCACTGTCTGTTTTTATGCAGGTACCAAGTTATCACTATGGCTCTGCAGTACAATTTGAGGTTGAATATTGTGATACCTCCAGCTGTGTTCCTACTTTTTAGGTTTTCTTTGGCTATATGTAGTCATTTATGGTTCTGTAGGAATTCTTGCGCTGTTTTTCTACTTATATGTGAAATACAAAATCAAATTTTGATAAGTATTGTATTAAATTCATAGGTTAGCCACACTAGGGACCTTGCTCTCAAGGCAGGGACTCCAGATTTAGACTGCAAACTTTACCAGTGCACATGCATGCAGAGGCCAGAGCAGGATGTAAGGTGTCTCTCTCTTGTTCTCTGCCTTGTTTCTTCAAGACAGGGTCTCTCAGTGAACAGGAAGCTCACACTTCCAGCTAGGCTGGCTGCCAGCAAACTCTTAATGTGTGCCTATCTCTGCCCTGTAATGCTTGGGTTACAGGCATATGTAGCCATGCTTACCTTTTGGGTGTGTGCTGGGGGCTTGAACTCTGGTTCTCATGCTTGCAAAGCAAGTACTCATATTCATTAAGCCATATCTCTATCCATTTTCTTATACTTTATGGAGCAGTGGCATAGAAAAGCTTCAAACATGTTTACTGGCTGAAGCAATGCAAGTGAACACATTGGGGTAAATAAAGGCTTCCAAAAATGAGTATTCCTGGAAGCTTTTCTATTCTATAGAGAAGGTGGGGAAGGTTGATTCCCATGCCCTTGTGATTGTACTCCAGTGATTTTCTGTTGCTGGGATAGCTGGTGGCAGCCATTTCATCCTCCATGAAAGGCATTTTGCAAACATCTGGAGGCATCTCAGGCTGTGCTCAGGATTAAGGAGTAATACTGACACTTCATGGAAGCTGGCCAGGCAGAGATCTCCCTGCAGTAAATATGACAGCTACATGCAGTCAAAAGTCACACTGTGTCTTAATTTATTTGGGAATGTCAACAAGGTGAAACATCTCTTTAAAATTACCAGAGCTTAGGAATAAATATGCTTTACATGTACAGAGATAGTCTTTGTACATGAAGAGACACACTGTAAACTTACCAAGAATGTGAACACTGTTTGTATTGAGAAAATAATCTAATTTATTCACTCAAAACGTTTATTGAGATGTATTTCACCGCTTAATTGATTTTTCTGAAACAAGATCTCGTTTGCCAAGCTGGCCTCAAACTCACTTTGTAGCAAAGGCTGCCCTTGAACTTCTGATTCTCCTGTCTCCACCTCCCCAATGCTAGAATTACAGTTATATGCCATCATGCCCAGTTTTATGTGATGCTGGGGAGGCCAGACATACACTTGACCAAGCTACATCTCTAATCCATCTTGTATCTTTTTAAGACAGAATATTGATCTGTAGCCCAGATTGTCCCAGTACTTTGTATGTGGCACAGGATGGGTTCTCACTTGTGATGACTCACCTGATTCAGCCTGTACAGGGCTGAGATTACAGGCATAAGCCACAATGTCCAATTTCTTCTTTAATTTTGATTTCTCTAATTAATTGTAAAAAAACAATAGTTTTCAGACTGACATTTTCCTATGTGTATATAAGGTATTTTGATTTCATTTACCCTCCCTTTGACCCATCTTTATTCCTCTGTTCCTTCTTTTGGCATCTTTACTTTAGAAAAATCTTAGTGGTTATTGATGCTGTGTATACTAGTTGAGAAAATGTGCATTTGTAAGAATGCATTTATAGTTGTTACATTTAAGCAATATTTCCTATGGGATTTTCATGATGAACCTTTGTTCAGACTTCTCCAGCATTTACAAATTGAAAACAAGATCCCTTTGTTAATTATTTCCTCCTTTTCTATAAAATATTACAATGACGTATGGACACAATACTGATTTTCTTAAAATTGCATATTTAGCTAAGTGTATAAATACTATGTTTGTATTTTATTTTGGCTAAGGGAGCATTAGGTGACAGAGTTGAGAACAATTTCATTGACTCAGCAAAATTTAACAAATTTCATTGCACACTTATAATGTGACTCCTATCATTCTACTCTGATTTCAATTTGAAATCATCACCATCTAGATCAACTGTTGTATCTGTCACACTCAAGTGAAAATAAATGGTGAGTGACAGGGACAACCTAACTTTTTTGAAGGAATTCAAGTATAAGTTACAGACAGTTCTGCTGAGAACTCTAGAGAGCCTTGGAGGTCCCTTGCCTCCAGAACATAAGACATAAGACAGAAAATAAGGCATAAGATAACGAGATGGACAAAATCATCCTGTGTTCATCCAAACACTTTTTCTGGGATCCAGATAGAACATGCTGCCCCATAAACAAACTTAAATGAATTCTTAGTGACCAGTGAGGCCAGTAGCAATTTTTTGAAGACATTAATTTCTTGTTCTATGAGAAAATACATTTCTGAAGTCAGCCACTGCACACACAGACTTTCATGGCACAGGTGCACAGTTAAATGGGCGAAAAAAAGCCAATTATGTGAGGATATTGGCAAATTTTATACTCTTGTGAGGTTCAGTCTGCCAAGTTGTGCCTAGCATCAAACAAGAAATCCTGTTTTGAAAAAGAAATAATATTTATCAAACAATTTGAAACACCATACTGTAAATGCTGATTAAATTCTTCAGTATTAAATTCTTCAGTATGTACATATTTGACATTTGTATTTGAGTGCAGAGAAAATTCTTTCATATATTTGAAAGAATTTTCTTTTGCATTTGTGTTACTGATGCATGCATTTCCCTGGAGCAATTATTCCTACTTGCCTCAGAGAGAGATAGATAGCCATGACAAACCAAGAAAAGACTTCCACCTAAATCTAGCTCAGGGAACCACAAAAGTGGTTTTAAAAAATAAGAATTTAAGTGAGGGGCTACTTACAAGAATAAGTAAGTGAGGCTGACCAGGACACTCATATAACCAAAAGCCTCAATAGTGTGATTGATAGCCAATCAGTATTGATTCCTGCAGTCTCCTGTGCCATGTGTAGGCTGTTCCCCTAGACATCTCTCCTCAGCATTGTTTACCATTTACAGAACTGCAAATGGAGGCCTGGTGTGTCTTGTGAGTTTCTCACACTTTTTATGAATGTTTAACACTACCCTTTCTCAGGGAAGAAACGTTTCAGCCCAGAGGACTTTACTAAAATCAAAATATGGGATACATATATTTCCGAAATAATTCTTTGGTTATCAATGCCATATATCTTAAGTAATTTGGGACATATTGTATGAAAAGATTAAATTTGTAAATGAGGCATGCATGTCAATATTTCTACCACCAAGCCCATTGTCTTTTATGAAATAACTTCTTCACTAATTACCCTGTATGCCTTATATTTTCCCAGGCCCACATTCATAAGATGGTACGTGATTTTAACAACTATAATGGTAAATGTTCTGGCTTCTCCCAAGAGCAAAGTTTCCTGAACTACTTTCATGCATTGCAGTTAATTCTCTGATATATTTCTGCCCGTTTTGCCGAATATAATGCATGTAATGGTTTTTCTCTTTTCCCTCAGTGATATTCCCTGGAGAAATGGGTTCCGAACAGGCCTACATTGAAAAGTAGCTCCCATCCAAACCACATGAGACATTGCTCTAGTCCACAGTCCATTTCTGCCTGGGTGGGTCAGGATTTTTAAAATGCCAGTGATTACCTTCTCTTCTTCATGAAGATTCAACTGGCATGTAGAAGATGGCTATACAATTATCCAAATAA
Organism: Peromyscus eremicus; assembly: GCF_949786415.1. Taxonomy (NCBI): domain Eukaryota; kingdom Metazoa; phylum Chordata; class Mammalia; order Rodentia; family Cricetidae; genus Peromyscus; species Peromyscus eremicus. The sequence continues at coordinate 49,493,522 of NC_081420.1, read as the reverse complement.
TAGATAGACATGAACACTTCCCTCTGTTGCTTAAATATGACCAATCCACCAAGAGGGTACACATCAGTATCTGAGATACTTACTGGGAAATTCCGGAAGAAATTGAAAATAGCTAAAGGGCAATGCTGATATTGTAAAAATTATTTCATCTCAAGCTTCTATACCCTCCTACACTCTAACCAGGGAATTAAAGCCTCTGAAGTAGTGGCAGAGATTGGATTAGGAATGTGGAGGTGACCAAAGTCTAACCAGTGACATAGGAAGGTAAGTCTATTGAGTTTCTCAAAGAATAACAGAAGTATACTCATTCCTATAGTGATGCAGGAAAACACCCCTCTTTCCTGGACATGTTGGTATAATAAGCTGCTGTAGCTATCTATGGACACGGGGGTGGAGGCCTCTCTCTCTTACTGCTGACCATCACTGATGAAGACACAAAATGAAATGAGACCCGAAACAGACAAGAGGAAGAACACAGCTTTTCAGAGGGGCTACACACATCGCTCTGAGAGTGGTCAGAAAACAGAAATTAATTAGTTAGAGGAGCATATCATTTCTTTTGAATTGTTTTCAATCACTGATGTTAATAAAAATATCATTACATGAGCATAAAACTATACTATAAATATCTAGTCTCAAAGACAGTTGGGTCTGATAGAATGTGTGTATTTACAAAGTCCAACCACTAAGGAACAAAGAATTTTGAGTTATGGAAGCTGCCTGTTTTAAAATATACCTAGCTAGAACTACAGAAAGTTATTACTTTAAATCTATTTTTTCTCCAGAGGTAGAAAAAGCTTAATATCTACATACAGCTTTTTGCCCCTCTTACATGCTGATTTCTACATTTTCCAGGGTTAGCATGGCTTTCCTTGTTTCCATATCCTTAGAGCCACCAGATCCTTTCCACACAGCATGTGTGAGCAAATATTTGCTGAGTGAAGACACAAGAAATCCCTAGATATGAATCAGGAAACATATATGACACAATGAAGCAGAGTTACTACAACTTAACCCAACATTTCCTTTTCCCCAGAGTCAAAAATTGATTATTTTCATCTGTTTATTACCAGGATATTTTGGGAGCATGAATTAAGAATAAAACATCCTAAAATGTAGTTCTCTTCTTGCTTGCTACAAACCATCATTTTGTTTTAAAGTTATGTATATCATTTAAAATTTTATTCTGTATGTGTGAGAGTGTGTATATATGTACCACCTGTGTGCAGATATCCACAGAGGTCAGAAAAAGCAATCAGATCCCCTGGAACTGGAGTTACAGACAGTTTTGACCCACAGAGTGAGTGCTGAGAACCAATCCTGGGTCCTCTGCAGGAGTAGTAAAGGCTTTTAACTGCTGAGCTATCTCTAGCTCCAAGTCATGTGCAGTTTTAAAGCCTGCATCACATTGATAAAATTAGTCATCCCAATTTTGATTTCAAGAAAAGCGCTTGCTTCAAATCTCCTTATTCATATGTTAATACAAATATTTTATATTTGCAGATCAATGCATGGTCTCTCCAATGATGGTGGCTTTTACATTTCAGCTAGAAAAGCAATGCCATGAGTTGAAAGCCAGATGTACCTGGAGAGTTAGACCATATTTAAGCAACAGCATTGCACCTGGCATCTATAGAGAGATCCTGGACACTGATGGGGAAATCTGCCCAGGCTCTCTGGACATCCTTCCTTTGTGTTCCCTGAGAATTGGCCGCATTCTTCTTTTCTACCAGTATCCCAGGGAGAATTTCACAGGAATTGCCAGATGGCTCATTCTGTGAAAAGCTCTGTGCAATCGGGGGACGAAGGGTGAGGGGATTTTGAAATAAATTCTTGGCAGGAAAGAGGCAGAAGAGCCCATCATCATTATTGTTTCAAGATCATTTTTTTATGATCTCAAGTAGAAACTCAAATGTGTAGAAACCAGTATTCACAGAGCATTGCATGCTCTGATGTGTTTGTATGAGATGTGTGTTCTTACAAACTTCATAGAAACTTTACTGATTATCATATATATAGGAGTGGCTCTACCTTACATACAGGACAAAAATGCCCCATTTAAACCAAAGTAGAAAATCTTGAAGATAGTCTCTAGTCTAACACCATTGTATTTTCTTTGTTGTTGTATTACTAATAAAGACCCAGGAGTCAGATATTGGGGTAAAAACCTTATAGATCAAAGAAGCCATGGAGGAGCAACCAGTTGACCTTCTCCCCACACTTCCTAGACTGAAAGGGAAGCAAAAAAGCCTGTGAATTGAATCTCCAAGTCCTTCCCTATTTCTTCCTGTGCCTCTCTATGCAGTTCTCCATATTCTCTATGACTAATTTTTGTCAACTAGTTGCTGGCTCTGCCCCCGATTCAAGATTAACTTTATTAACACAGTCTCAGGGTGTCACAGTGTGATCAAATGTCCTGTAACCCAATACTTCCTTGATTTGATTGATGATTGGAGAAATGGCTCAGCAGATAAGAGCTGTTTACAGCAATGGGCCATGTGGCAGTGGCTGTTTCTGTCCTAGTAGAGAAAGAAGATGGGGGCCATGAAAGAACCAAGAGCGGGTACAGCCTTTGGAGGCCCACCTCTAATAACCTTCTTCTGCCAGGTAGGATCTAACTTTCAAAGGCTCCATCAACAAGGACATTTACCATTATGAGTGTACATGTTTCACAGTTGCTAGTAGTGCCTTTTTATTCCCACCTGAAAATGATTCACCGACACTGGTTCCAGTGGTTTAGATACCACACTTACGGTTTGGAGATGATGAGATTTAGATGATGTAGGACTGATTAGATGTAATTTGCAGGTGGATGAATGTGAAAGGTTAGAGATCTGAGTGAAACTGGCCATGGTGATAGTGGCTGCCCGTGAGTTGTTCAAGTTTTAAACCCTCCAACCTGTGTGTCTAGTGTACCAGCTGAAAAGAAGTTATAAAAATAAAATACATCTTTAAAAATAAGAACATGGCACCAGGCTTGGTGCCACCTGTGGTGATATTGTGTTCCCCAAAATATTGTGCACCCTAATAAACTTATCTGGGGTCAGAGAACAGAACAGCCACTAGATATAGAGGCCAGAAAACGGTGGCACACACGCCTTTAATCCTAGCTTTCCAGAGGCAGAGATCCGCCTGGATCTCTGTGAGTTCAAGGCCACACAGGAAACAGCCAGGTGTGGTAGCAAGAGCCTTTAATCCCAGGAAGTGATAGCAGAAAAGTATATAAGGTGTGAGGACAAGGAACTAGGTTGGTTAAGCTTTTAGGCTTTTGAGGAGCAGTTCAGCTGAGATTCATTCTGGATGAGGACTCAGAGGCTTCCAGTCTGAGGAAACAGGATCAGCTGAGGAACTGGCAAGGTGAGGTGGCTGTGGCTTGTTCTACTTCTCTGATCTTCCAGCATTCACCCCAATACCTGGCTCTGGGTTTGTTTTTATTAATAAGACCCTTTAGGATTCATGTTACAGCCAACTTCCCTGATATAATAGCCCCTCTTTTATTTGTCCTTGCTGAGTCTGGCCTGATGCCACTAGTCTCAGGGCCATGAAATAAAGAATTGCTCCTTTCCTTGGACACTGAGATTTCATGCAAAAGGTTAACATCCTTGGAGAAAGGCGCTTCCTCCAAGTGTTTTCAAGTGGAAGAAGTCTTTCTTGGTTTTAATATGTGCTTATGTCACACAGTTGTTTAATATTCTAAACCCTGAGGTTATATATGATTTATGTTTATATTTCAAATTCTATTAAAATTTATTAATGTTTTAAATTTTTTATTTGAGTAAAATATGAGAGATTTTTAGAATTTTTAAATTTTTAATTTACACTCTTCATACAATATATTCTAATCATGTTTCCCCTCCCTCAATCCTCCCAGATTCTCCCCACACAACTTTATATTCTTTTTCTTTCCCTCTCTATCTCTGATTTTTCTTCGGTGTATGTGTTTCGTGCATGTCTGTGGGTGTCTGGGTATGTGCAGATGTGTGTGTGAGAGACAGACAGACAGATGAACAGACAGACAGACAGAGAGAAAGAGTGGTTTTCCTCAGCATTGTCTGCCTTGCTTTCAGCATAAATCCCCCACTGACCTAGAACCTACCTGGCTGGCTGGATAACCAGCCTCTGAGATCTGCCTGCCTTTGCCTTCCGGTGCTGGACCTGAAGCCTGCAGCACAAGTGGTTTTTGTTTCTAAATATCCAGTTCCTAGGCTTGAACTTATGTCCTCATGTGTGCAAGGCAAGTACTCTACAATTGCACCATCTCCTCAGCCCAGACACGAGAGCTTTGTAATACAGATTTGCCAAGATAAAATGATAATTCAGTCTCTTGGGGATAAAGGATAAAGGATAAATTCTGAACTAGCAATGCAGAAAATGGTATTGGTTGTGGCATATGATTTCCAGGATTGGAAATAACATGATTTTATCAAAGAATATTCAAGAGAAATTACCATTATTTAAAAAATAGCACGCTGTCTACATGTGATAGTTAAGGTATTGAATGTGACTGACATTCTATGACTCAGAAAGCAATTATGGAATATGAGAATAATGTATCTATTCAGAAGAATATTAAGTTATTAGACATTTTTGTAGAAAAAAAGTCTTCATAGCGATTTGAAATTTCATTAAAATTTTCTTACATTTGGGGCCTAGAGAAATGACTCAGCAGTTAAGTGCATGGTTTGCCCTTGTCCAGAGAGCAACCTCAGTTCCCAGCACTGAATCTGTGGCTTACAGACATCTGTAATTCCAGCCCCAGAGGCTTCAATGCCTTCTTCTTGGTTCCAGGGGCACCTTCACTCATATGCACATGTACCCCCCACCACACACACACACACACACACACACACACACACACACACACACACACAATTAAAAATAAAATAAAATACTTAAGAACAAAACTCATACATGTACAGGGTAGATACATCTTTCTAGGTGGTAGAGACCCAGGGTCAATGTGTTTCAATTTTCTGGGGCTGCTGGACAATTAGACAAGTTGGTGGTTTAGTAACAGAAGCTTACAGACTTAAAGTTCTTGTATCAGAAGAGTGTATTTTCTTGTCTGCAAATAGAAGATTACACAGATGCAGTGACCTATATATTCCAGACTGATTGTTCCACTCATTCGGATTCTCATTCTCGATCACTGTTGAGAAGAGCTCCTCTGCTCAATCTATTCCCAAGGTTGATTTTGATGTTAGTCACTGAAAATTACAGTAGACAGTTGGGAGAAAAGGCAGAGACAGCTGAAGGGGATTAATCAGTATAAATACTGTTGATTAAGGCTGTATTTATTGAATCCATGCCTTGCTCTCTTGTCCCCAGGAAGCAATCACATTTCCACATCCCTTCCCAGTGCTCTAGCTTTTATTTATGATACTTGTGATCTTTAAGGACTAACCAAACAGGTTCTGACTCTTTATCTCACTCAAAGGCAGATGCAGTTAAATACGAAGAAAATGTTTTTAAAATAAAGTATTTGAAAATAACCCAGCTGATGTTTCTCCTCTAATGAACTTTTAGAGATTTAGTACTATTTTGGTTGTAAAAATTAAACTGCATAAGTTAAAATTTCTATACATATATAATATACACATGCACTACCTATCTTGAAGATATGCATTATCTCATGGCCTTTACTTTTATTTTACATGAGTGACTGTTTGCCTGCATCTATGTATGTGCCATATGTAGTGCCTGTGGAGGCCAGAAGAGAGCATCAGATAACTAGAACCAGAATTACAGATGGTTGTGAGCCACTATGTGGTGCTGGGAACAGAACTTGTTGACGCAAAATGATCAAGTACTCCCAACCACTCAGCTATCATCTGTCCTTTTGTGCGCACACACACACACACACACACACACACACACACACACACAGACAAAGGATCTATAGAACAGTTAGATTTCTAGCAAAAATAGCTGCCTGTTTTACAGGATAAAATGGTAAGAAGTGCTGTAACTTGTTCATTGATTCTTTAGAAAACATCTTGATTGGTAAGAACTGTTGTTTGCTTTTTTGAACACCCATGAGGGACACTTTAGTGAGGTATTCCCACATCTATTTATTTCCTAATGCCTCTGTAATTTTCCAAAGCCTGGTTTGTACTATACTGTAAGGTAAAGAAAAGCTGGCATGCAAACTTCAAACATTTGCTATCTGTTGCTTAAAGGGAACATTTCCCTCCTTCTGTCCAAGGTCCTCTTTTTTATTTTTTTTTATTTTTGGATTTATTTATTTATTATGTATCTGCATGTGTGTGTGTGTGTGTGTGTGTGTGTGTGTGTGTGTGTGTGTGTGTGCACCCACAAGCATGTACACCATATAGGGGCTGGTGCCCATGGAGGCAAGAAGGAGTCGAGGTTATGAGTCAGCATTGTGAGGCCTGGGAACTGAACCCATGTCCTCTGCAAGAAGAGTGAGTGCTCATAACCACTGAGCCATTGCTCTAGTCTGTTAACCAACTCTTACAACTTAATTTGCAAATTCTACTATGGCATATAAATTCAAAACATGCATCTCCATAATATTTTAGGTTCACAACTTATAGTGCTTGCTAATTTCCACATATTTAGGGCTGTTCTAGATAAGTCCTAATGACTGAATTTTACCTTAATTACAATATAGTCAAAAGAAATATTTGAATGGTTTCAAGCTTTTGCAACCATTAAATTTGCTTTGGAGGCCATGATATGAGGTATTTTTTTTGTTATGCTCAACATGCATTTACAAAGAATATGTGTTCTGAGTTTTGGCTACATTTTCTAAAAATATTAATTATGTCAAGTATGGTAATTGCAAGTCTCCCACACTTAATGTGTTTGCTTCTTTGCTATATCAGTAGCTAAAATAGGTGCTTTACAGGCTTCAAATGTAATTACATATTTTCCTAGTTTTTCATTTCACTCCATCCTTTATTGCTGTAAGTAATTTAATGATATATCATCAAGTGCATATGATTTAGGTTGTTACTTTTTCTACTAATTTTTCCTTTTTACAAAACTGTGCTGAGTAGAAAGGAAGGCCATCTGCTCCATAATAGTGAATATGCACCCCAAACCATTTACTTTTAATTTGCATTGCTATAGCAATGGTCACTTTATGTGTATTTGTTTTGTAAATGAAAATAATCTCTGCATGGGCTTCTCTGCCATCTGTAACCTTCTTTGATGACGTATCTGTTCAGACATGTCCCTACTATCTTATTACAATATTTGTATTGTTATAACTAAGAATATTTGAATGTGTTAATATTCAGATCCATTCTTGTGTATATATTCTGCAGGATTTTCGTCTCTATAATTGTCTTGCTTTCTTTATTTTTTTTAAAAATGTCTAATTTGGTCTTATTAATGTAATTATTATAATTCCAGTCTTTGTACCCTATTGAAAGAAGTTTAAACTGCTTAACCTTAAATCACGAAGACTTCTTCCCATAATCCCTCTAAACAACTTTGTTTCATATTGAAATTAGCTATAGAGTCTTTTGAGTTTGACTTTTATTTATATATTTATTTATTTAACTTTCTTTTTATTTATTCTTTGTGGCTTTCCCATCATGCCTCTGATCCCACCCATCTCCTGTCCCTTTGCATCTGCCCTCTACCCCTGCAAACGTCCCAATCAAAAAAAAAAATAAAATTTAAGAGAAAAAAGGGGGGAAAAGAAAGAAAGGGCAAACCTTGTCATGGAAGCTGCAGTGTGACAGAGTGAGTCATGCAGTAAACCCTTTTGTCCATACATCTTTACATACAGACATTCACACAGAAAATAATTGGTCTGGTATCTGATACACCATCAATGCTGGGCCCTTACTGGGACTTTTCCTTGACATCCCGTTGCTGCCCTGCCACAGATGGCAGAGGCAAGTTGGGAGGGCATCTTTCCCTCACTCTCACCACCAAATGGCAGAGAGGAGTGTGTAGCCAGCTATCCCACTATGGAACCATCAGAACTATCTCACCTACGCCTCTGCCAACAGCTCTACTGTGCTGCCCAGGTGAGGAACAGGGCCAGCTTTCCTGAGTGCTGCAGATGGTAACAGGGAGGGTCAGCTCCCTTATCTGTCACAGGCAGTGAGGGGTGAGGTGTAAGGTGAGGGAGAGGGATCTCTCCCCTGTTCACACTGCTGCATGACGGACAAGTGAGTAGTGTGGACAGTTCTCCCAGGCTCACAACTTCTGAGCTGGCTCACCCACAGCTCCACTAACAGGTTTGGCTCTATTGTGCTGCCCAGAAAAGGTGCAGGACTTGCTCTCCCAAGAGTTGCAGCTAGTGGTGGGGTAGGGGCAGCTCTTCTGCTTTTATGACCTCAGGGCCAGCTCTCTCACCTGCCTCAGGCATTGATGGGGGAGGGGGTCACCATACAGCAGATGAGGGTGGAGCTAGGTCTCCCATGCTCATGTTCTTGGGGTTGGCTAACCTGTGCCCTCATCAACAGGATCAGCTCCGCTGTGCTGTCCAGACAAGGTGCAGGGCCTGCTTTCCCAAGTGTTCCAGATGGTAAAGGGGTCAGCTCCCTTACCAGCTGGAGGTGATAGAAGCATGGGGAGGAAGATATCCTTCCCTCATTCCCACCACCACACTGCAGACAAGGGAGGCTATCAGCTATGCCACACTCACACCCTCAGAGCTGACTCACCGGTGCCCCATCTACAGGGTCAACTCTACTGTGCTGCCCAGGCAAGGCAGAGGGCCCATTCTCCTGAGTGCTACAACTGGCAAGGGGTTGGGTCAAGTCCCCCACCAGCTGCAGGCATCTTTCCCTCACCCACACTACCACATGGCAGACAAGAGGCGTGTGACCTGCTCTCCCATTCTCATGCCCTCAGAGCCAGCTTGCCTATTCACCTATGAACAGGATCAGCTCTATTGTGCTACCCAGGTGAGTTGTAGGGCACTCTGTCCTGAGTGTTTCAGTGGGTGAGGGGCGGAGCCCACTCTGTACAGCACTATCCTCTCTGCCTTGATCAGAATCATGAAGTAATAACCCTTGGCAGCAGCCCAGACCCAGACATCTGACCCTATGTGGCAGTAGGGAATCTGCATCAGTCCATTCCTCACCACTCTACGCTGTTCATATATGCATCTCTCCTGTGTATGTGACTCATTCTGCCTCTTGCCAATATTGCCACCCTGTACTCACTCACCACAATGGTACCTGATTGCCTGGGGCCAGAGGCGGGCAGCTCCTGGGTGAACTTCTTCCTGCCCCAAGTCTAGAGATATGGGACAGAGCACCACAACAACTCATATAAAGGAAAGCCTTTAAATTGTTCAGAGAATTAGTTTATTGTCAGAATAGCAGAAGGCATGGCAGCATGAAGCCAGACAAAGTGTTGGGGAAGAAGCTGAGAGTCCTACATCTGTATCTACAGGCAGCAGGAATAGAGAGAGTTGGGGTTTTATAAAGCGGGATTTTTTTTCTTATTTTTAACCTGCATTAACTCATATGGCTGACATTTCTACACTTTGTAGACAATACAGTTTGTATCTATATTTATTGATCATATTTTTGAAATATTACATAGTGCTTATCCCTGTAGCATTTTGGTACATTTGTGTGCTTGGAAATTCTCTCCTCCGTTTTTTTTTTTTTTTTTTAAGCTTTCACCTATTTTATTTAGGTTTCATTTTTTTTTCCAAATTCCAACCAGAAGCTAAATACAAATGGAAACCAATAAGCACTAGTTTTACTCCAATGGAGTAGGATCATTCCGATTTACTCCAATAAAAGTATGCAACCCTTAAGCAAAGCTTTTCTTCATTTCAAAGAAAATGCTCAACCACACCACAAGAGCACTTGTTCAGCTATGTTCATATCAGCATTGTTTGTAATAGCCAGAACATGGAAACAACCTAGATGCCCTTCTCCTCCGTTTTTACATTTGTGCTCTCTCTTTCTCCTCTTCTTCCCTTCCTCTCTCCCTCCATTCCTGCCCTTCTTCCATACCCTTCCTCTCTGTGTGCCTATGTGCAGGTCAGAGGACTATTTGTAGGAGTTGAGTTCTCTCTACCATGTGGATCCTAAAGCTGGAACTCAGGCTTGGTGACAAGTACTTTTATCCACTCCATGCCCCAAATTCTCTTTCTTAGTCTTGATTTTATATCTGCTTTTAGGCTGGGCATAGTGAGGCAGTCCTTGAATCCCAGTACTCAAGAGGAAGAAACATGTGCCTCTCGGTGTGTTCAAGAACAACCAGTCTACATAGCATATTTTGGGACAGTCAGAGCTGCACAGTGAGACCTTGTATCAAAAACATCTGTTTTTTCTGTTCTATGCCCTTTGTCTTTCAGGACATGGTTTAGAACTAAGTTATTTTACTTTTTAAAAGCAAGCTGTGAATTTTTTATTAGGATATCAATGAATCTGTGGAATACTGTGGGTAGAATCTGTGGAATACTGTGGGTGTAGATTGCATTTCAAACAGAAGCAGGCTTATGAGAACTAAGCCTGGGTTTCTCGATCCATTAATTTAAAATTTCCATTTCTTTATGTATTGTCTTGTAATTTTGTACATATTGGCCTTTGGTGTTAGTTTAATATTGCAAATGGTATTTTCCCATTTAATTTCACTTCTAAATTTTCATCTCTAAGTATATAAACATGTGACTTTTCTATTTCAGAACTGTATCATGTACCCCATGGCTCCTATATTTTTCTGCCACACCTTGGTGAATTCATAAGCATTTGACAATATAAGATAATTTATTTTACATGAAAATGTATGTTCCTTCTCTCTATGTGTGATCTTTTCTATCTTTAGTAAATTGATTTGAACTTCAGGACAGGGGCTGGAGAGAAAGCTGAAGAGTTATAAGAACATTTGCTGCTCTTACAGAAGACCTCAGTTCCATTCCCAGGACTCACATTGGGTGACTCACAACTACTTGCAATTTCAGCTGCAGGGGATCCAGCTCTTTGGCCTTCTCAAGAATTGCAGTCAAATATAAATACACACATCCATACATACAAAATAAAAATGAATGTTTTTAAAAATATTCAAGAAAATATTAAGTAGAATTTGTGAGAAGGTGTATGTTTGCCTTTCCCAGTATAGGGAAAATATATTTTCTCCCTGCGTAAATGTTTATGTTGCATGTACATTTCACATAATTCCCTTTGCCAGTTGAACAATTTTCTTTTTATTGTTTATTAAGATTTTATAACAAATGGTGCAGAATTTGATTTGCTTGTATTTCAATGTTATGACAGCAGATTCAGTTAATCACTTCTTTTGGTGATGGACTATTGGGGGCCATGTGAGAGGAACAGCAAGCAGTTTTGGAACTCACAGAAAATGGCCCACCAGTCAATGTAAAAATGATGAGTGTCTTTGGAGAGGCAGAGGCCCCAGGACTACATTTCCTGAGGAGCTCATGCTGTTATTGAGCATAGCATTACTTATTGATCTCACGGTCATCACATCCCTCATAATCTGTGGGTTGTGTGAAAACTCTAAAGGGGGTTTCTAGCCCTTGACTGGTCGGTGTCACTGGTACATACAACAATAGTGATTTGCTTTTTCCAAGCATTGTTGCTGGATCAGATTAATGATTCAAACAACCCCTTTAGAAAGAATATAGACATGTCCATTGTTAGTCGTTAGGTTAAGATGTTTTTGTTAATAGCTTTGATGTATAAAATCTTGGGGAACAATTAAAAGTTTAGAAAGGCACACTTTTGATGTTTGAGTGAGGGACTTGTTGAAGTCAAAGAACAAGAACAAAGGCAGTCCAGTTATTACTAGCTAATGTGCCTTTCTTGCTAAGAATGGGTTGGTGAGCAAAGGCAATAATTAATTTCTTGTACCCATTTTTGCCCTCAGCTTCCTGGTATGATTTAATAGGAAATTGTTGATGAGTGTATGTGCACTAAGGACTTAAAGTGGAAACAATTGATTTTTTTTTGTAAATAAAAGTTTAGATTTGTAATTCTTTTAAGATTTTTACAAGATACCTTTTGAGATAAATAATAAAATAATTGATCCTTTCTTTGTAACCAGTAAATGATGCTTGCCAGTAAAAGAACTGGCTGAGTAGAATACCTTGCTTGGTTACACTTTGTTAATCAATTATAAAAGAATCATTGCTGTTGTAGAATATTATTTTAAAGTTGTTTTGTTTATGTTGCATTTGTTTAGCTCTGTGAACCTGTGTTACTTTGCCTACCTAAAACAGCTGACTGGTCTAATAATGAAATAAATGGCTAATAGCAAGGCAGGAGAGAGAGACAGGCAGGGCTGGCAGGCAGAAAGAATATATAAGGTATTGTACCTATGCAGCTCATTAGCTCATTTAACAATGCAATGTGAATTTCTAGTCCTTGAAAGTTATTATTACATACTATTTAAGATGATAATGAAATGCAGATTAGTAATTAGTCACCTGTCACAACCAAACTTGTAGTCATGTTAGGTATGTTTTCAAGGTCAAACAGAAGATATATTTTAGATAGACAGGTGGCCTTCAAATACTTCAGAGATCTACAGAAATGGCATTTAAGGTATTTTAATAACATAAGGCTCTTCATGACTATGAGACAGGTCTGCTCCTGGCAGTACCAATCTACTTCAGAGAAGATGATGGGCAGTGAAGAACCTCTATAAGGAGTTTGCTTTCTTTGTGGCAAAAGCTAGCTCCTGGGCAAAGAAACTGCCCTTGCCTCAATTGCTGACAGTATGTTGTTTAAATTGGACCAACAGGACACAAAGGAAAGTGCCTGCCAAACTTTGCCAAGACAAGGTAGGACAGTCTTTAAAATTCCTGCATCACAAAAAGGTCTGTCACATATTCTAGCCCTATAGGCCAAAGATGGATGCCCCAACATTACAGAGGAACCTCAGGTGACTGTCCAGGCAGCCAGCTATTTCTGTCATTTACATAGTTTGGAAGTTGTTTGCTCTGCATTTCCTGTTTACTCAAGTAATATTTTATCCTTCTTGAGTCGCTGATGGAGATTCAAGACTAAATAGTTATAGTTTTGTAGTTTTCCCTGTTACCAAATTCAGAAGAGAAACTTACATAAGAGATGTAAAGTTTATAAGGTTGAGAGACATAAAAGCTTATATAAGCTAAAAATGTTTTGAGGTCTAAAAAGATAGTAATACAAGTTATAATTAAAATGGTCTAGGGATAAAACTTTAAATTCATCAATATAAGATAGATAATAAAGTATTTTCTCTAAATATGCCCAATGCAAATGTACTAGGCATTGTGAATGTAATTCTTACTTGAGAATTGTGCTTATTGTACACAGTTTCATTTCTTAAAGTTAATACCTTTCCTTTCTATTAGACAATACCAAATAATTGTTCTGATCATATATAGTTTTACTATGTTAGAGATAAAATTTTTCCTTTTTATTTAGATGAAAATGGAGAAATGTGGAACCATCCTTTTGTACACTGTGAAGATGTGTCACTCTGATTTGTTTAATAAAATGCTGAATGACCAATAGATAGGCAGGGTTTGGGGGGTATAGAGAATGCTGGGAAGAAGGTGGAGACCCAGGAGATGCACAACAAGCAGGATGGGCAGTATGGAGATTTGGTAATGAGTGGGGAGAAGATAGATTAGAAAATATGGGTCAATTTAAGTTATAAGAGCTAGTTAGAAACAAGCCTAAGCTAAGGCCAAGCTTTCATAATTAATATGAATCACTGTGTCATTACTGGGGAGTCAATGGTCCTGACAAAAAATTCTGACTACACTTTTTCATTTGTTTGTTGTGTGGGTTGTGTGTGTGTGTGTGTGTGTGTGTGTGTGTGTGTGTGTGTATTGTGGTATGCACTCAGAGATCAGAGAACAGCCTAGGAGAGTCAGTTCTTCAGTTCTCTCCTTTCATCATGCTTGTTCCAGAGATCAAACTCGAGAATTACCAGCATTGGTTGTGGTGGTATTGTGTTCCCCAAAATATTGTGCACCCTAATAAACTTATCTGGGATCAGAGACAGGACAGCCACTAGATACAAAGGCTAGAAAATGGTGGCACTCACACCTTTAATCCTAGCATTCCAGAGGTAGAAATCTCTCTGGATCTCTGTGAGTTCAGGGCCACATTGGAAACAGCCAGGCATGATGACACACGCCTTTAATCCCAAGAAGTGAGCCTTTAATCCCAGGGAGTGATGGAAAAAACAGAAAGATAGATAAGGCATGGAGACCAGAAACTAGAAGCATTTGGCTGGTTAAGCTTTCAGGCTTCTAGCAGCAGTTCAGCTGGGACCCATTCTGGATGAGGACTCAGAGGCTTCCAGCCTGAGGAAACAGGATCAGCTGAGGAACTGGTGAGGTGAGGAAGCTGTGACTTGTTCTGCTTCTCTGATCTTCCAGTGTTCACCCCAATAACTGGCCTCAGGTTTGATTTTATTAATAAGACCTTTAAGAGTCATGCTACACTTGATAGCAAGCATCTTTATCTACTGAGACATTTGATAGCCCATAATTGTAGAAAATTTTAAACACTTACTACCACTTTGTCATACTAAAAGTATTACAGTGATCTACAGGATCAATGTGGTGAGTCATTGCTTTCAAGGAAAGAGAAATTTAAAAAAATCTGGAGAGTGAGCCGGGCGGTGGTGGCGCACGCCTTTAATCCCAGCACTCGGGAGGCAGAGCCAGGCGGATCTCTGTGAGTTCGAGGCCAGCCTGGTCTCCAAAGCGAGTTCCAGGAAAGGCGCAAAGCTACACAGAGAAACCCTGTCTCGAAAAACCAAAAAAAAAAAAAAAAAAAAATCTGGAGAGTGTAGTTGTGTCCATATCAGATAGTGTTTAATTTGTAGCCCATCAGAAATATTGAGCATAAATATAGACTCACTACATGTAATTATGGAATATAACTACATAATACTATCTAAATACATCATGATCACTTTGATTATCAACTTGATTAGTGTTGCTTGAATCTTAAATCAGTCTTTCAATAAAAAACCCGGAGCCAGATATTGGGGTAAATACTGAAAGATCAGAGAGACAAAGGAACAAGCCACAGCTACTTCTCACTTCACCAACTCCACGAATCCTCCTCCTGAATGTCTCTGAGTCCTCAGCTGAAAGGCCTCCAGCCAAAAAGGCTTCAGCCGAAAAAGCTTCAGTGGAAAAGGGCTTTAGTTCCTGTCTCCTCACACCTTATATACCTTTCTCTGCCCAGCCATTTTACTTCCTTCCTAGTGCTGGAATTAAAGGTGTGTGATTTCCCAAATACTGGTAGTAGAGGCATGAGATCTTAAGTGCTGAGATTAAAGGCATGTGATTCCCAAGTACTGGGGATAAAGGTGTGTGGCACGACTGCCTGGCTCTGCTTCTCTCCTAGACTGAATAAATCTCATGTAATCCAGGGCGGATTTGAACTCACAGAGATCCTACTGGATCTCTGCCTCCTGAGTGCTAGGATTAAAGGTGTGTGCCACCACTGCCTGGCCTCTGTTTAAACTAGTAGCTTGTTCTGTTCTCTGATCTTCAGGCAAATATTAGGGTACACAATATATCACCAAAGATTAGATGTTGATGAGACCCAGCATTGGTGAGACACACTTTCAGGTAGATGTGAAAGGGTGTTTCGCCAGAGGATTAACTAAAGAGGAAGATGTTTCTTGAATTGGGCAGCACCAGGCCCTCAGCTAGGTACCCATATGGGCTGAAATGGGGCTCAAGAAAAAGTCTGTAGTTCTCTCTCCACTCCCTGGAATCCACATGGTAAACCACTCTGCTCTGCCTTCCTGCCCCACCATGATAGACTGGCTCTGAAATTCTAGGGCATACTAAAGAGTTCTACACTTTAAGATCCTCCCATCAGGCATTTCATCAGAAAGAGAAGAAAAGGAGCTGACACACAAGTACTTGTATAATGCTTAAAACAAAGAGCACCTTTTGTTTCACTCAAAAAATGTTCTTCTGTATGTACTACCTAATGCCAGCTGCTTGTGATGCCTCTAAACTTATATGAAAAATATTCAACGTATTTTCAAGGAGGAAACCAAACCATGCCATTTTTAAAAACATCACAAGACTTTCTGACATTTTTCCTTGGGACTGCATTTACTGCGTTTTACCTACATAGACAGCCATGATACTGAGGACCAGCTGTGACTTTATTTAGCTTGTGTGCATAGCACCTAGCACAGGGAACTGAGGACACAGAATTTCTACCCAATAGATACATTGTGACCTCTAGAGAACTGAGATAAGGTGGCCAAGCTGGCAGTCATAAGGCTGTCAGCTGAGTTCTTGTACAGTGGGATTAATTTTTGCACGTGTGCACATGTGTGGAGGTACAAGTATATATGCATTTGTATGAGAGGCCAGAGTTGAATGTCAACTGTCTTCCAAATCACTTCTCTACCTTATTTTTTAGACAAGAACTTTTTGTTTGTTTGTTTGTTTTGTTTGTTTGTTTGGTTTGGTTTTGGTTTTTCTTGAGACAGGGTTTCTCTGTGTAGTTTTGGTACCTGTCCCAGATCTTGCTCTGTAGACCAGGCTGGCCTAGAACTCACAGAGATCCACCTGGCTCTGCCTCCTGAGTGAGTACTGGGATTAAAGGTGTGCGCCGCACCACTGCCTGGCGATTAGACAAGATCTTTTAATGAAACTGCACCTCATTGATTTGGCTAGGCTACTGATCAGTGAGCCCAAGGGGCATTCTTGCCTGTGCCTCCCGAGTGCTGGGAAACAGTGGCACACTCTGATCTACTGAGCCTTCTCTCCATCCCCTTCTATATTTTTGTGTGCGCGTGTGCATGTTGGTCTATCTGTGTACCATGTGTGAGCAGTACCACAGATGACAGAAAAAGGTATAGAGTTCCCTGGATCTGAAGTTACAGGTATTTGAGAACCACCAATTGGGTGCTGGGAACTGAGCCAGGATCATCTTCAGGAGCAATAAGTGCTCTTAGCTGCTGAGACATCTCTCCAGCCCCATATAGGATTTATTCCACAAATAAAGTAGGTTGTTCTCTCGATTTCTTCCTATCTTCTTTATCTGTATGTATTTTATGCAGAAAAGAACATCATTTCTCACAGCACCACACTCCCTCATGAGGTTTCTTAGATAGTATCTTAAGTTAGTTGCTTTTTCTGTCTTCCTTTCCTTTATTATTTATTTTTGGTGTTGATTAAATAACCATTTATTCATTTTCCTTATATATCCTTTCCACAAAATAATCCTATAAAACACGACTGTTGTGTGTCAGATATTGGTAAATATTATGGCTAATTGATGTAACACTGCCTTCATAATTTCATTCAGACTAAAATGTTCTTATTTATATCTGCATAATTCACTAATTTTCCATGCAGATCTAATTGCAATCCCAGATACACTTTGATATAATGTCAATTTATGCATAGCCCGGAGAAACAAAGCACTTGAATTATAAATCATAGGAGGGTTAGTATGCTTTACTTTAGGAATATTTTTGGTTAATAGAAATTACAAATGCAAAATTCATTATTATACTCCTATGTCAATCTGTCAATAATGCAAAATCACATTTCTCTTCTATGCAAACAACTGTCTCTCCATTCTGGAACATCCATTTACTTAAAGTCTCTATTATTTTCCCAATTATACCTTTTTTCTGAGATATTGGTAATATAATCTTTCAAAGATTCAAATGAAGCAGGCAATGTGGTGATTAATATTGTCAACATAATATGATCTAGCATCACCTAGGATATAAATATCTGGGTGTATCCATGAGAGAGTCTAAATAAAATAAATGAGGTAGGAAGACCCACAGAACTTGTGAGTAACATCATGCAGTAGGGCCCTTTTTTTAATAAAAAGGAGAAAGCAAACTGAGCACCATCATTCATTCCCTCTGCTCCCTGACTGTGCATGTGATGTGAGCAGCTGCCTCAAAGTCCCATGCTCATGCCTTCAGAGCCATGATGGACAGTGCTTTCCAGCTGTGAGCCAAAATTACAGCCAGGTGTTTTATCACAGCAACAAGAAAAATAACCAATATAAACAATATTTTAACTTTCATCTGGTTGAGTCTAGGACTACACATACATGAACAAGCACTCCACCATTGAGCCACAACTCTACTCCCCTGCCCTTTACTTTTCAATGTTTAAACTTATTTGTCCAGGTTAGCCTTAAACTCACTCTGTAGAAGGCCTTAAACTTACAATCCTCTTGTTTCCTTTCTCCATGTACCCATCAAATGTGGCTGAAGTGGACAATGAGAGAGAGAGAGAGAGAGAGAGAGAGAGAGAGAGAGAGAGAGAGAGAGAGAGAATAGAAATCTAACTTATTCATTTAATAAATACATGGATTCACCTGTTAAATCTTATACAAAGATAATTTTTCAAATTTGGCATCAAATATTTTATTTATTAATAAATTTTAAAGTGTTAAAAACAAGAAAGAAAGTGGGTTCATAATCCATTTATCTCTGAAGTTATTTCCTGATAGCCAAAATCAGGTTTAAAAAAAAAGCACTAAAAAATATATTAAAGGGCGTTGTACCTCAGAATGTAATTACTGGACTAGCAAGATGGCAGAGCAGGCGAAGGTGTTTGTAGCACAAGCCTGGTGTTTTGAGATTAGCCCTGGAACCAAAGTAAAAGTAGAAAGAGAGAAACAACCCAGAGGTTCCAATGACTTCCAAACATGTTCCATGGGATACATGCTCCCACCCACATATTGTTCATACACATACAATAATATTTTTGAAAAGTGTAATTACAGTAGCTAGAAATAACTCAGCAGCTAAGATTTCTTCTTGTTCTTCCAGATGACTGGAGTTCAGTTACCAGCACTTATGTTGGATAGTACATGCTGCTTTGAAGACCAGCTCCAGGGGGATCTGATGTCCTTCTCGTCTCTATGGGCACTGCACTCACATGAACACACCTGTAAACAGGTGCACTCACTTGAACACACCTGTAAACAGGTGCACACACACATAAATAAAAATAATAAATCATTTTAAATGTTATTGCAGATATCCTAATCCATCTTTAACTAACGAAACTTAAAAGTAAAATTTGTCCTACAATATAATAGGAACTCTGATCATTATAATATTTACAATTAGCAATTAGAATATTTTGCATACACATATACATATGACTTTAAGAGAGAAAGGTACTAGTGGCCACCTTAAACTTATATAGGGGCAAGTCATAAATCTACAATCACATGCACCCAACCATTAATAAATCCAGTTCTAGGGGATCTCATGCCATCTTCTGACCTTTGCAGGTACCAGACATGCATTTGGTGCACATACATATATGCAGGCAAATTGCTCATATACATAAAATAAAAAATAAATAATAAAAAGACAATGGCTTCCATGTACAAAGTGGACAACTGATGTTAAGACAAGAGCTTTAAAAATCCTTCGATGGCTTTTGTAACTCATATAGTTACAGAAGTTATAAGTATATAGTACTGAGGCAAAGACAAATGGAACAATGGAGAATATATATAAAGAGTTCCGAATGAGAGCCAGACACATACAATAGGCATCTGGATGTATGAATTACAGCACAATTAAATGAAGTAAAGCAGGGCTCTTTAGCAAATATTTCTAAATGTTCAACAACCCAATAATAAACTTGAACTTTGTGTGATGGTTCATATTGAATGTCAACCTAACAGTATCAAGAATCACCTTGGAGATAAATCTGAGCATGAAAATCCTGTGAGGGATTTTCTTGATGAGATGAATTGTGGTAGGAAGATCCACCCAAATGTCAGAGGCACCGTCCTGTGAGCTGGAGTCTGGGACTGCATAAAAAGACAGTGTGAACTAAGTAGCAACATTTCTCTTGCTCTGGTTCCTGACTATGGATGTAATGGGGACCAGGCACCTCACCCTGCTGCCACCATGCCTTTCTCATCATGATGGACTGTGTCCTCAAACGGTGAGCTTTTGATGGGTGTATTGTCAAAGCGACACACAATGCTGCCATCTCTGTTCAGCATAACTACTGTTCTTCCTGGGTCCATCATTGTTTCTTTTCTTTCCTACTTAAAGCCACAATGACTATGTATTAAAGTCCACAAGATACCAACACCACTTGAAGGTCTCATTTCCCCTCTCTCCCCTCCCCCCTTCCCATTTCTTCCTTGATTTCTTTCACTTTCTTCTTTCCTTCACTTTCTTTGGGTAGTAATTTGGTATGGGAAGCAAGATTTAGAAACAGAACTTTCCAGGCTTTGCAGATAGACATATCAACTACCACTTGTGGGATGGTGTAGGAGCAGCAAATTCTGCCTCATCACATCAGCTGGTTCCTTTAATTCACTGTGATGAATCAGAGCTTCTAAATGCAGAATCCTATCATTTGTGCTTCCAGGCAATCCCCTTCTGACTCACCCTGTTTTCAAAGTTGTGGTTATGGTTTCCGACAGATTAATGGCGCCATGACTCCCACCTGGGGCACTCTTTGAAACCCTCTATTTTCATTGACTCGTTCAAAATACTTTATTCCTTTCATCTCTCCTGTTTGAAAAAAAAATCACTGAGGAAAAAAATCTCTGAAACATTTAGTGCTTCAAAAACTCTTACTTCAGAATATGTGCAAATAATAATTTGAGGAATGAAAAAAGAGTTAACTACTTCCCTTCTTTTAAATCTTGTGTGTAGGAATAAATAAATTCCAAAGGAAGAATGAACAGAGTTGAAGACAGGGATCACTTTATCCAAGAAGAGTTGTGGATACAAAGCTAAGAATGGGCATTTAATTACTAGGTTGCTGTTGCTTCTATATACATTTGCTTTTTATCAAATAACAATAGAAATTAATGAGGCACTTGTCTCCAGTTAATATAGAAACTAACTTTTTAAAAAGCTTACTGTTAAGTAGTATTAAGTATTTCTTACACAAGCATCTAGGAATTTACTAAATATACTAAGAAGAAAATATTAATACAAATTTCTATATACTCTGTTTTCTAATATAGTTTTTATCATATGTATCTTTATTATATGCATTTTTAAAGTATCTGCTCCAGTTAGCTTCTCTATAACTGAGAGAAAACTGTGACCAAAACCAACTCAGGGAAGGAAAGGATTTATTTGGCTTACAGGTTACAGTTCATCATCCACAAAATTCAGGGCAAGAGCTCAAGTCAGGAAATCAGAGGCAGGAAGTGAAGCAGGAACATTGTTTCCTGGCTTGTTCCTCAGGGCTTGCTGAGCTTGCTTTTGATACAACCCAGGGATGGTGCCAAATACATTGGACTGGAACTTCCGCGTCAATCATTAATAGAGAAAATGACACATAGACTCACCTATAGGCAAATCTAATGGAACCAATTCCTTAATTGAGTTTCCCTTTGCCAAGATGACACTACTTTGTGTCAAGCTGACAAAAATTAATGAGGACAATACCATAATTTTCCTATACAATTATCCTATCTTGAACACAGCTTACATATTTTAATGGTTTAAATGAGAATATTGCCCATAAATTTAAATGTTTGACTATGTGGTCCACAATTGGTAGCACTGGGTAGGTGTAGGTGTGATTTTGCTGGAGGATATATGTCAGTGGAGGTGGAGTTTGAGGTTTTAAAAGGTATGTGCCATTCCTAGTGCATTTCCATTCTTTTCCAGTGATCTTAGTCCCAGAAATGAGCTCTCTGCAGCTCTGATGCCATGTGTGACTGCTGTCACATTTCCCCACAGTGATGGTGATGGACTCAACAATCTGGAACCATAAGCATAAAATAAGTCCTTCTTTCTATAAATTGCTTTGGTCATTGTGTCATATCTCAGCAATAGAAAAGTAATCGATACATTTATTAAAAGAGATTTTGGTAGTTTCTGGTGCTTTCATTAGTGATGTTGTGGTTAAGATAACCTATCTAGAATCATGCCTTTACAGGTGATGTTTATGTTTATAATAACTAGTCATAGAAAATAAATATTGAGGTTTTGTAAAATGTAAACAGCTGTCTACAGAATGAGAATTTTTTTTTACCAACTACACATCCAATAGAGGGTTTTATATATATTCAAAATATATAAAGAACTCAAAATTCTAGATATCAAGAAAGTAACCCATTAGAAACTGGAAACAACCTGGATTTCCATCAACCAAAAGGATGGATAAAATGTAATACTTACACAATGGAGTATTACCAATTTGTTGAAAACAATGACATCATGAAATTTGCCAGCAAATGGATGGAGCTAGAAAAGATCATTCTAAGTGAGGTAACCCAGACCCAGAAAGACAAACATGGTATGTACTCACTTATAGGTGGATATTAGCCTTAAAGTAAAGGGTAACCATGCTACAATCCACAGACCCAAAGAAGCTAAACAACAAGGAAATCTCAAGTGGCAGGGGTGCACATGAATCTCACTATGGAAGGGAAATAGAATAAACATCACAGGTGGATGGGGGAGAAGTCTGCATGGGGAGGTGGACATGGGCACAGGAGGGATGTAATGTGGGGAGGATGGAGGGAAAGAGTAATGGGAAAGTCAACCGGAATCATGGGGCATCTCTGAGATAAGCTAAAAACCTAGTGCAATGGAAACTTCCAGGAATCTATGGGTGTGACCTAATACTCCTAGTAATGGGAAATATAGAGCCTGAACTGACTATCTCCTGTAATCAGGCAAGACTTCCAGTGGAGAGATTGTGACCTCAGACTAGCCACATAACCCCTTACCTACAATTTGCCCTACCTAGAAGATATGCTTGCAAGATATGTACCACAAAGGTGGTGCAGAAATTATGAGAGTGGTCAACCAATGACTGGTCCAGCTTGAGATCCATACTGTGAGAGGGAGCCTACCCCTGACACAGCCTAGAGAACCAGGATCCAGAGGCTGGACAACCCAGAGACCTAGGATAGAACCAAACATGACTGGCGAAAAAGAAAAAAAAGTCAATGAAATGATTCCTAATGATATTCTGCTATACTCATAGATCATTGACTAGCCCAATTTATCAAAGAGGTTTCACACAGCAACTGATGGAAGCAAATGCAGAGATGCACAGCCAAACATTAGGAGAACCTCAAGGAATCCTGTGGAAGAGCAGAAGAGGAAGGATTATGGGAGTTAGAGGGGCCAAGAACACCAAAAGAAAACCCACAGAATCAATTAACCTAGTCTCATAGGGGCTCACAGAAACTAAGCTGCCAACCACAGAACTTGTGTGGGACTGACCTAGGCCCTCTGCAAACATATTGCAGCTGTATAGCTTGGTCTTTTTGTGGAACCCGTAAACAGAAGGATCAGGGGCTATCTCTGACTCCGTTACCTGCTTTTGGAATGCTTTTCTCCTACGGTGTTGCCTCATCCAGCTTTAATAGGAGAGGAGGTGCCTATACTTAGTGCAACTTAATATACCTTGTCTGGGTGATATACATGGGAGGACTGCACTTTCTTGAGAGAAAGGAGAAGGAGTAGACGGGGGTTGAGAGAAGGGTGGTTGGGGGAAGGATTGGAGTGAGGGAGAGGAAACTGTAATCTAGCTGGGACAATTTAATTAATTAATTATTAAAAATAAAAAAGAAAACAACCCAATTAAAAATAGGGGATAGATCTAAATAGAATTCTCAAATGAGGAAATGCCAATGGCTGAGAAATACTTAAAGAAATGTTCAACTACAAATACAAACTACTTTGAGATTTTATCTTAAACCCATCAGAATGTCTAAGATCAATAAAACAAGGGACAGCTTATGCTGACAAGGATGTAGAATAAGGTGATCACTTATCCATTGCTAGTTGGAGTGTAAATTTGTACAGCCACTATGGCAGTTTCTCAGGAAGATGGGAATCAATCTACCTCAAGACCCAGCTATATCACTCGGGCATATACTCAAAGGATGCTTCATCCTACCACAGAGAATATGAATATGCTCAACCATATTCACTGCTGCTGTGTTCATAATAAACAGAATTGGAAACAACCTAAATGTTTATCAAGAGAAGAATGAATGCGTAAAACGTGCTACATTTATACAATGGAGTATTACTCAGCTGCTAAAAATAATGAAACCATGAGATTCACAGGTAAATGGGTGGAACTAGAAAAAAATCATCTTAAGTGAGGTATCTTTGACCCAGAAAAGCAATTATGGTATGTATTCACCTATATGTACATATAAGCTGTTTAAGACAATGATAACCAACCTACAATCTAGAGAATCGCAGAAGTTAGATACAGTGTAAGGGACTAGGGAGGACAGATAGCTTTTATTAGGGAGGTGAAATAGAATAGATAGCTATGAATAAATTGGGGTTGGAACAGGAGGATCAAGTGGGGAGGATAAAGCAAGATGGGTATAAGGAAGGGAATATAGTGAGAGACAGCTAAAATTAAGTACCATTTGAGAGGTAGTATGGAAATCGAATACAGTTAAAATGTAAACATTTATAGAGCCAATCTAAATGAAATTGCCAAATAGCGGGGAAGACAAAGCCCCAGCTAGACATATTTTATCACCAAATGAAGCTTCCAATACTGGGAATAGGTTACATCTAATTGAGCTGTTGGCCAAAAAGGTCCCATGGGAATTCTCAAACAGCTCAGGTTATTGTCAAGACTATTATAGGTTACTATCCACAAACTGATAGCAAGGCCCCATTTCCAAAGACAACACCTATACAATTAATTGAACAAGGAGAAGTTGATCTGGTGCCTACATAGAGCCTTCACCCTAATGTTCTATCATCTTTTGTGTAGAAAATATTCTGTACCACTACCAATAAACACCAACCTAGCCACAAAACCTTTGATATACAATGGTCCCCTGTCTGTAATATATTGTAGGGAAATGGTAGCACAAA
Organism: Peromyscus eremicus; assembly: GCF_949786415.1. Classification (NCBI taxonomy): domain Eukaryota; kingdom Metazoa; phylum Chordata; class Mammalia; order Rodentia; family Cricetidae; genus Peromyscus; species Peromyscus eremicus. The sequence goes on along the minus strand of NC_081420.1, from coordinate 49,468,739 downwards.
GCTTGTGGGAGTAATCGACCAATATCTCATTTGACTTAAGGCCCACTCCACAAGGTGAAACCCATACCCAGCACCTCTTGGGTGACAAATAACCAGAGACTAGATCAGTGCTTCTCAACCTTCCTAGCAGTACAAACCTTTAGTATAGTTACTCATATTGTATTGAACCCCAACCATAAAATTATTTTCTTTGCTACTTCATAACTGTAATTTTTCTACCTTTATGACGCATGAAGTAAATATCTGTTTTCTAATGGTATTAGGCCAACCCCTGTGAAAGGATCATTCAACCCCCAGAGGGGTCTTGACCCACAGGTTGATACCTTCTAGACTAGATAGCTCAGGGACATCAGGTAAAAACCAAATACTACTGCTTCACTAAAAGAATATAGCAATAAAATGACTCTTAATGGCATCCTGCTATACTCATAGATCAATGCCTTACTCAGACACCATCAGAGAAGTTTCTACCTGCAGCAGATGAGAACAAATACAGAGACCCATAGCCAGACAATATTCATAGTGAGAGACCTTGGAACACGTAGCCCTAAATGGGATGTCTCCATCAAATTCCTCAACTCAGGGCTCAGGGAACCCCAACAAAGAGGAGGCAGGGTATGAGAGGAAATTGAAGACATCAAGTGTGGGATGACTGATCCCTCACAGGCTTGAAGGCCAGCCAGCCCAAATCAGTTTTTTCTGAGAGTCAACCTGGGTCTGCCTAAGGGCCTTAGCAATGGCAGCTGAGATATGATCTAAAGATGACCTGGACCAATGATGAGAGGCAGCCATGTCATACCAGCAGATGCATATTGATCAGACCTTCCCCCAAGGTGGAGTGGAGGGTCTATAAGGCTTGCCTCTTCCTGAATAAACTGAGCTTGTTGTTTCAACATTCTCCCAGAGTCTGTGTCATTGACTCTGCACCTACTTGGCCCTTTCCCCAAAGGGAACAACAGCACAGGACCCTGCTACAAGGCTCTATAAATCAACATGATCAAAGTTCCTATGAATTCACAAAGACTGAGGCAGAATGCATAGGGACTGCACAGGTCTGGTCCAGGTCCTCTGTGTATATATTATGGCTTCCAGTTTAGTGTTTTTATGTGGTCACTGAGTGTGAGAATGAGTGGATCTCTGTTTTGAGTGCCTTCTCTTGGACTTTTTTCCTTCTGTTTTGTCAAATCCTGATGTGTTAGTTTTTATTATATTTTATGTTTTATTATTATCTCTTAGAAGCCTATTTGTTTGCTAATGAGAGACCGAAAGGGAGTGGATCCTGATGGGAGAATGAGGTGGGGAAAACTGAGAGGAGTAGAGGAGAGGAAATGATAATCAGAACTATGTTATGTGAGAAAAAAAATCTAGTTTCAGTAAAAGAAAACTTTCATAAAAATTACAAATATAGTTAGAGGGGGGAAAGGAGTTGAGACTGGTATATTGATTACACGATGTATTGTATTAATATAAATCTATTTCAAATTCAACTTATACTCCAAATTACAAATGAGAGTCTGCAAAATAGGTTTTTAAACAGAAAACCACACACATAGCAGTATGTGCCATGTTCACTGTTTCAACAGAACAAAAGTAAGAGTAATTCCATGTGTTGTGTGTGGAGAGTCAAGTGTGGGGTGTGAAATCTGAGGCATGTACAAGGAGGTGAGTATAGGCAGAAGCCAGAAGAAGGTCATGGTCATACTCCAACTCTCTCTGCTTTATTGCCTCTGGCTCTACCAGAAGATCAGCTTGGGGTAGGCAGGCAGGCCAGTGAGCTCTTGGCAACTGCTTCCTTCTGCCCCCTATATACTGAGTGACAGATTCATGCACCCATGCTTGACTTTTTGTGGGGATTTTGGGGTCTGAACTCAGTTCTGCTTGCAGAGCAGGTGCAATTAGCCATTAATCCATCTCCCTGTCACCCAGAATAATTCCTACGTTCTTCCAAAACTGTCTGTTAATTATCAAAGTTATATATTAATTAGAACCAGAGTCCTATGTATAATAAATAGATTTTGGCATTTGACATCTAGAATTGCTTTCTTCCTTGTGTGTTATTGAATAAACTATTTGTGAAAGTTTTAGATGACTTTTTGAAAAGCTTGAGACTTATTTTTCATTTTCTCCCTTCTACCTCTCTAAGGGCTCCCACTTTTTAACCTTTAATATTATTCTAACTTTTTTTGAAATACTAGTTAGCTGTAAAAAAAATGGTGATGTTAAAGGACCAGCCAGAATAAAAGACACTGCTATGAATATAAATCTCTCTATCATAATGCTAGCAATAGGAGTAATTTAGAAAGATACTAATTATCCTCATAGAAGAGACTCAATGGTAGAATATTTTTGATGAACTTAATCATACTCTAGGGAGTAAAATCCTTTTAATACATATTATTATTATTAATTAACCTTTCTTAACCTATTCAATGTTATGCACTAAATAAAATAGAAAGTAGAAAACATACAACAAAATAGAATAAATAAATTCTACAAAGTCATAGAGAGGACTTAGATACACAGACACACAATAAATAAATGTAATAAAATTTATGAGGGAATATTGACATTTTAAAATGAATGAAACTAAGATTTCCTGTCACTTGTAGAGTCTCATGAACAAATCCTAAGTGGAATTTTCTACAATGTACATATAGAAACATGGAAATGCAAAAAGGAATGAAAAATGCTAAAGGTAGGGGACATCCAACATATGACACAAATATTGACAGTCCAAGAAATAGCAATATGTATGTAAATAAAATATATATATACAAGGGCTGAGGATATGGCTCCATTGGTGAACAACTGTCATGTAAGCATGAGGACCCTAGTTCAGATTCCCTAAGCCATATAAAACCCTAGCATGGTCACCTATCTCTGTAATTCCAGCACTGGAAGGAATCCTTGGAGCACACTTGGCTGCTAGTCTAGACAGTCTGTAAGGTCTGGGTTCCATGACAGGCTCTTTCTCAATGGATAAGGCAGAGAGCAAAGTAGAAGACAGTTGATGCCAACCTTGGGTCTCCACATACATATATACACACATGTGCATGCAATCACATTGCATACATGCACACACACATATACTATACAAACAAATGCATATATGAATAATAGAAATATCAATGCATAGAAGTGGTTCTAAAACTTCATTGCTTCCAGGAGTGTTATAAGCTGACCTGGAATCCTCTTTCCTAAGCAATAGTTTTCAGTATCCAAAGTTGCAATGCAAGATATCAAGGGGGGAAGCAATCAACAGTCTTGCCCAGTTGTAAATCACAGCAATGACTAGCATGGCAAGAGATACCTAAGGGTCCAAAAGTGATACTTATGTCTTGAGGTTAACCAACAGCTGACTTATTGTACATAATGCTCATTCAATAGGAAATAATTCATACCTCCTAGTGAAAACCTAGACAGTAACCTATGGCTGGTAAGGCCATGGAATCCAGAGGAGAACCTACTACTGCCATTTTCCTAAACCAGCACTATTCCCCAAGCATTCTAAATGCCAATCTACATATCCACAGATAAATGTAGCTTTCATCTCTCATCAAAGAAGTTTCTTTTTGTAGCAGATGGGGACCATTAGGAAAAAAAACTGGTTAAAATGAAAAGAATGATTGACCTTGGTATGCACATCCCCATTTCATTTAGAGTGCCAGACAATTGTGAGACTCACAACACATGTCCTGGGAACAGAACCAGGTTATGCAGCCAGTGTTCTTAACCACTGAGCAATTTCTCCAGCTTCTCTTTAGCTTCCTTTTTTTCAATGTGCATCTTGTACTTGGATATCCTTCAGCATTTTGCTCATAGCCTTTGATCTCCTTTTATTAATTTGCTGACTTCTGCTGCACATGAGACTCTGCCTATGTGCTTGGCTTGGTATTGTAATGAGTGTGGTATTTATTCTTTGAACAACAAGTTGTGCTGATCTAAGTCTCCAGAGAATTTTACCAATCCTCTGAACAAAGTTTTAAGCATCGTTGTTCAAAGACAAATAGAGCTATAGAATCCTTTCCATGGAGAATAATTTGTGTATTCCTAATGGGGTGAATTTTAATTTGCAGTTTTCTGTGTTACAAAGCACAGTGAGTATTTAAGATGCTGTCATATTCTTTGTCTTCCCCACTCCATTGATGGATGAACTCACAAAAAGTAGAGTTGACCTTGAGGCTGGGCAGTTAGCTCATTCAGTAAAGTGCTTGCCTTGTAAGCGTGAGGACCTGTTCCATCTCTGAGTCTACATTAAAAAAAATAATAATAAAATAAAAATAGGTAAAAGGCAAGGAATACATACTGCTGCCTAAAGTCCCAGTATCAGAGAAGCAGAGATAAAGATCTTTGGGAGCAAGCCAGGTAGCGAATTCTAGTCAGAACTAATAGATTCTATGTTCAGCAAGAGTTTATGTCTGAATAAATAAAAGAGAGAATGACTAAAAAAGATACATGATGTCAATCATGCCTTAAATATATGTCAACAAAATACATATATGCACACACACACACACACACACACACACACACACACACACACACACAGGCTGGGCATCATGGAATTCACTGCCAATCTCAGCACTGGGGAAGCAGATATAAGCAGATCCCTAAGTTTCACTGGCCATTCAGCATAGCCTACTTGGTGAGTTGCAGGTCAGTGTTTCAAAAAAACTGTAGACAGTGCTTATAAAATGACACTTGTTGGGTTTTTTGCCTGCTCTTTTTTGTGAGGCCTGCCACCCAACTCCCAAATAAATCACTTGGAGGCTTAATCTTAATTATGAATGTCCAGCCTTAGCTTGGCTTATTTCAAGCCAGCTTTCCTTAACTTAAATTATCCCATCTACCATTTGCCTCTGGGCTTTTCTCATTCTCTTACTTCTGTAAATCTTACTCTCACTCTATGGCTTGTTGTGTAGCTGGGTGGCTAGACCCTGGAGTCCTTCTCTGGCTACTTCTTGCCTCTTTTTTTCTGATTTTTTTTTCTCCCAGATTTCTCCTTCTATATATTCTCTCTGCCTGCCAGTCCTGCCTATCCTTTCTCCTTCCTTGCTATTGGCTGTTCAGTTCTTTATCAGACCATCAGGTGTTTTAGACAGGCACAGTAACACAGCTTCACAGAGTTAAACAAATGCAACATAAACAAAAGTAACACCTTAAAATAATAGTCTACAACAGACACTAAATGTTGTTTAATAGCCTCCACACAGCAATGCCCATATATATATATATATATATATATATATATATATATATATATATCTGCTTGCTCTCTCTCTCTCTCTCTCTCTCTCTCTCTCTCACACACACACACACACACACACATACATGCACATATATACACACACATACATACATACACACATAATTCTCATGCTTACATGGAATTGGCCTCTAGCATTTATTCTAATTTATTTCATTCACTGATGATATATCTGTTGGCATGGCAAGATTCCTGATGGAGACATACTTCTATATATGTGACTTCCAAGAGTTCTGTCTATATAAAACCATTTGGAATTTTTGACAGAGCTGGAGAGTCTACTTTCAGCTTTTTTTGTTAATTTTGGAAGTGAGTGGTCTGTAGATATGCCTGGGTTCTTGATCATGGTGTTTTAGGCATGAATTTGGTTTCCTTGTTGTTCTTACTGTGCCATGTGGATTTCTAGTTTCTTCTTAGTATTTCAAACTATATTCTGCTATCATCATTTCAACAGGTTCCATAACATGGGTATGACTTCATAACAGATCTATTCTTCCCCAATGAGAGACTGTTTTTTTTTTAATTCTTTGACCCTTATTCTCTCAAGGACCTAAACATAATAACTAAGTATTATTTTCAAAAGTTTAAACTAGAGCTGTGGAAATGACTCAATCTCTAAAGATCTGAAGTTCTGACTGCAAATGATGGGACCTGAGTTCTACCCTCAGAATCCACCTAAGAAGCTAGGCATGAAGGCATGCTAATAATCTTGTGGTGGAAGGATGGGAGGTAGAGACAGGTAGACCCCTGGAAGCTCATGATCCAGCTAGCCTTGCCTACTTGGCTAAATTCCAGAGCAATGAGAAACCCTATCTCAAGCAAAAACTGGAAGATGTCCAGTAAATGATAAGCTTTTCTTCTGACTCAAGCATGTGTACACATGGGCACTTATGCAACTTCATACATTTGTACTCCATACACACATACATACACACACAATTTGAATTAAAACCCCTCTTTTATTTTAAATTATCAATACCAGCAAACCAGCATACTGAAAAATTTGTTATGAGTAGGAGAACAAATACTTCCATTTCTCTCAGTCATCAAGTGCTGGAGTTGCAACTGATTCATTCATAATTTTCATAAGAAATTTATAGTTCTGTTGCAAATCATTTCACATGTCAAAAAGTATACATTAACTAAAATTAATTTTTGAAAAGGTGTTACATAGCTTGGATCTGAACTATCCCCCAAAGCACTGATACATAAAGATTAGTACTCCAGTGGCACTAGCAAGAAGTAACAGAGATATAAAAAATGCAGCTTAATGCAAGAATTTTAGTACTTATATATGTATGTATGTATATATGTATGATGTACACTCATGACAGAGCACATGTGTAAAGGTCAGAGGACAACTTGTGGAAATTTGTTCTCTCCTTCTACCATGTGGGTCCCCTTTCCTAGAATTGAATTCAGGCTCCTGGACTTGGCAACAAGTATCTTTCTCACTGAGTCTTCTCACTTGACCTCAAACAAGGTTCTAAGAAATTTGAGGCCTGCCCCTGAAGGAGATCATGGGACCTTGCCCCTTCAGCTCCTTCCGCCTGACTATGAGCTGCTCCATCTTCTTCTCTTCTGAGCTCCTTCCATGATGCACTATGCTACTACAAGCCAAGGCAATCGGGACCATCAGTGAGGAATTTCCAAAACTGTCAGCATAAAAAAAAAATAACCCTTTCCTTTATATGTTGATTATTTTAGGTATCTTGTAAAAGTCAGGGAACCAATTAGTATGGTAGGAGAACACATAACTGATTTTTTAAGGCAGAGAGTAAGGGGATAAATTTATTTTCTATTTTGTAGTTATACTCTATTTCTCAAATTCTATTTGTTTATTCTAAAGAAATACAGTTTCAAAATACAACAACCTACTTAGTAGATTTTACCTTCTTTTTGAAATTATTTATTTTACACCTCAGAGTATGTTGCCTGTGTGTATATATACAGTGCCCACAGAGATCAGAAGAGGACACTGGATTCCCTGAAGCTGGAGTTACAGATGGTTCTGAGCTTGGGAACTGGACCCAAGTCCTCTGCAAGAACAACATATGCTCCTGGCTCTTGAGCCATCCATCCAGCCCCACATTTATGTTCTTGTAATGTAAGAAAATGGAAAATAACTAGTTAAATACAAGCCTTTGGGGAAATAACTAAAAAATGGTGGGAAAAAATCAAAATAGCAACGAAGTCTGAGAGATGAAGAGGAAGGAAAGAAAAATTGCCAAGAGTCACTGTGCATACAATACCTGAAAAATGCAAGGGTGGAGGTTTTTGTTTGGGCTCACTGTTTCCGAAAATCTCAGTTTAGCATGGAAAGTCAACGAGAAGGAAGCTGATGATGTTACAGCCAGCAGGAGGCAGAAGAGGGGGAAGGATGGCCTTTAATGGTCCAGTCCTGGAGAACTCCTACTTAGCTAGCCCTACCTTCCTAAAGGCTCCACAGCCTCCCCAGACACCATCACCACCTTCAGAACAGGGATTCATTTTGGGAGACATTTTGAACTGAAGCCACAAGACCAGAGAGACAGTGCCTGTTTCAGAGTGCTCTGTAACAGACATACACATCTCCTTATGGACTGCAACCTCTTCCCAGCACCAGCATCATTGGCTCATTTCTTCCATCTGCCACACAATCATAGGACTTCCCTGCACTTCATTCTTCTGACTCACAGAGATCTACAGCCCTAGGAAAACACACATTATCTCAGTACATTCGTGAACTCCTGCATAAGTAGGCCCCTCAGAATTCCAACATCCCTTGGCAAGCCTGTGATGTTGAATTATTTTTCATTATAATACAATCATTTTGGTTCTTATTTCATTTCAAACTTACCAGAATTTGAAACTAGATTGCTTATGGGTTGAAGGTATGGAGGTACGAAGCCATGGAGAACACCAGATTCTTCTAACTATCATCCTTCACCACTCTCCACCTCCTGTGGCAGAGGGTAATAGGTACTTGGTGGCACGAGTTTCTGCCCAGACTCTGAATCATTTTATTTCCCTTCCTAATTTCAGATGCCCACACAGCTCCCCTCTGACTTTCCCAATGTTTTATTATAAATCTCCAATGAGCTATTAACGTACTAAAACAGCTATCCATTTTATATTCAGTGTGCTCAAAAGTATGCTAGAAAATGCTAGCACAGAACTCTCTCCATAGCTAATCTCACTGCCTAGTTATAGAAACAGACATCTTACAAGAGGAACTCTCACATTTCCTAGTGTGGGATACCTTGCTCAGCCTTGACACAGCGGGGAAGAGCTTGGTCATGCCTCAACTTAGTCCCTTACACTTTGTTGACTCCCCAAGGGAGGCCTTACCCTCTCTGAGGAGTGGATGGGGGGGATGAGAGAAGGAGGTAGGGGAAACTGGGATTGGTATGTAAAATGAAAAAGAAAACTTTTTAAAAACTAAATGAATTTAAAAAAGGACAAACTCTCAAGACTTCACTAAAATGCTAATGAAGAGGCTATAGGTAGATAATATTCTTGTTGATGCAAAGAATAGGCATGAACACCATGAGTTAAAGAAATCAGGGAGCTCAATAGGCAGAGCCAGGTGGATCTCTGTGAGTTCGAGACCATCCTGGTCTACAGAGCGAGATCCAAGATGGGCACCAAAACTACATGAAGAAATCCTGTCTCAAAAAACCAAAAGAGAGAGAGAGAGAGAGAGAGAGAGAGAGAGAGAGAGAGAGAGAGAGAGAGAGAGAGAGAGAGAGAGAGAGAGAGAAGAAATCAGGGAGAAATGGTCTGTGGACTGCCCAGGCTCTGAATTCCTTTCTGCCCAGAGGAGTGTCACTCTGAATGCAAAACCTGTCAACCACCTGACACAGCCTCTAGGTTGTGGTACAAAGTGGGGTTGGGCATGATATTTTGTAATAACTGGAGCTGTGAAAGGGATTCCCTCCAGCTGAGAGGTGAAATGGTTGTTAAAGAGAAAACTGAAATATGATTTATGAACAATTTTCCCCAATTCCTGTCATGACTGTTATCAAAAGACACATCACCATTGTGTCGTGTTCCCCAAGCAGAATGAGAACGAGGGTGGGAAACTCTTGAAGCTCCCTGCAGTATCTGGCATTAGGCCCATGCCTAAACGTATGTTAGCCCAACTGCCCCCATGGTGTGATGTGAAGAGGACAGTTTGTGGAGTCAAATATAAATTCCCAGAGTATGGTAGCCAAGCTCTATGTTCCTTAAACTTCCATCAAATCAGCTTCATAAAAATAAATAAAAATAAATAAATAAATAAAAAAGAACTAGCTTACCCGAAAGCACTCCAGCTCTTTCATGGAATGGGAAACTGCTGGTAATTTCAGATTAGTAAATAGAAAATTTCAGTACGGATTAATTTCCAGAAAATCCAGTATTAAGTATGTATAACACAAAGTCTCAAAAATTCGCTACATCCAACAGAGATCTGTCACCTTTTTCAATTGCCATGAAAGTTCATGACAAGGCTTGAATGTGTGATGTCCCCTACAGGCTTGTGTGTTTGAATAATCAGTCCGCAGAGAGTAGCACCATTTGTAGAGAGGGTGGAACCTTGGGGAGGTGGGGTCTGTGTTTGAAGGAATGAATCTTCGGGGTCTGTGTCTTGAGGTATGTGGCCAGGCTGCATTTCCTGGTAGGTGACTCACTCCTGGGCTAATGGGATGTGAGGAAACAGTTGCCACCTATGCCATCCTGGGAAGCATTCTTGCCATGTTTTTTCTGCCATAATGGACTGGATCCCTCAAATCATGAGTCAAATAAACCTCTCCTTTCTCTAGTTTATTTTTGTCAGGTATTTTGTTACAGTGATGAGAAAATTAACTTGTTCATTTCTTAAATACTGAGTCTCAATTTTTGAATTCACGTTTTCATGGGGAAAAAAAAATCTGTGGTCAGCACAGGTCCTGAGATAACACTGCCTAACCTAACCAAGGATCTGTTTAGTGGGTAAAACTCACTAAGGTGCTTTTCAGCAGAGCCCTGACTATTCGGCTACCTGGAACAAACTACCCTGATTTTGTGAAGTTTAGAGTCATAATTTTTTGGCAAGGAAATAATAAAGAAAAATGAGACTGTCTATTAAGTTTTATTCCAATGTCTGTCCTCTGTTCATCATGAATATATCAAAATGACATAATTTCATAAAATATAGTTAATTTCATTTGACTATTTAACGACAATATTATATGCATACACATACCCATCTGTTTAATGTTAATTAGAAGTATTTAAGCCTTTCAAATAAAAATTAAATCTGTATCTGGCTACTGTTATAATTTATTTTTCCTACTGTTTTATTATAAATTCAAAAGTCAAAGTTGTATTTAGGAAAGAGAGATCTTGAAATTTTATATTACACAAAAATTTATAGCACACAATCAATAAAAAGAATAGCAAGGTCGAAAGAAATTGGTTATAGTAACAGATCTGAGAGAGAGTGAAATATAAATATTTGAAGCATTTTCTCAGAGGTCCTATTTATAGAAATAGGTTATATCATTTGAGTGTTTGTTTTTGAGTTAGTAGAATAATCATAGTGAACATAACATCCCTGATAAGCCATTCTCTTCTGCCCTGCCCCTCTGACCTCTCATTTGGCTTACCTTGGATATACAGATCTGCCCACACACAGCAGGTTTCACAGCGAGAACCCACAGAGACCCATTCTTCATCAGTACAAGAATTTTTTCTAACACTCAAACTTAAAAGCAAATATGGGAAGCTGACTCTTTTAAAATACCTTGATCTACTCAGTAAAATTTTTTGAGAAAAATAAAATACTGTGTGGTAGAGGAAGACTGCCTCCCAAAGCTGATCAGATTTCACTCAACAACTAATTAACGTTGTTAATTTTGCAGAAGAATTGAGTCAAATACTTTTGGGTAGTATAGAATTGAAAAACAGATTTGAAAATGGCAGAAAATAAATTAGCCTATTTCCTCAGTGTAACCAATAAAATGATCTACAAGGAGTAAGTCATTCCTGGAATGTAAGTGATAGGCAAATTTAAAGCCAATTTACCAATATTCCAAAATAGAAAGTGCCAGAAAGCATTGGCAGCCATCACTGTGTTTCAAATGATTGATAATGCAGCTTATGAAACATTTTTCATATTTCATATGAAACATTTTAGCCTTGCCCTCTAAAATGCATCTACAATGCATGTATAATTCACTTTAATAATATTGATAATAATAAATCCACATTCTTATGTTTGAACAATAAGGAAAACTCTACTGTGAAGTTCAATGTTTGAGAGCCTCTTGTAACTATTCTATCAGTAACAGACATTCTAACCATTGCATCTTCAACTCCTGGGTGGCCTCTCTGGCCTGGGCAGTGTGTTAAGTGAGTTGCAGGAAAGATTTCCCTCCATCCCCAGATAGTCACTCTAAAATATTTGTTCTGCATATTGCATCTTTCTAAAATCATTGTCTAGGACATCAACAACATAGGAAGTGAAAAATAGAGCCTAATCAGGTGCCAAAGCTTAGTTTTATATTAATATAGCATAATAATTTACTCATATTAATTGAATTTTACTACCAGCAGTCTAGACTACTCCAAGATGTTTAGCACAAGATATGAAAGGTATCTAATTATGTAAGTAAGTTTAGTTTTAATTGAAGTATTCTGTTTCTCACTTAATATTACAAATTGATTAGGTATTTTTCTTTCTGTGTGGTGTATGTATTTGTTCATGAGGGTGTGTGCTCATGTTCGCACAGGTGTATGTGTCTACGTATGAGCATGCTTGTGTGGTGTATGCATGTGAAGGCCAGAGGAAAATGACGGATGTCTTTCTTGATCACTATCCAACTAGTTTTTGAGGTAGGGTCTCTTATTGAACCTGGAGCTCACTGATTTGAATAGACTGGCCTCCTGTTTCCATTTCCACAGCACTAAGTGACAGCCTCATGCTGATATACCCAGATTTTGTGTGTGTTCTGGGGCTCTAGGACTTTGCCCACTTAGCCATCTCCCAAGTCATCTCCTAATTCATCTATGCCTACTTATAAACATTTTATTTGTAGGAAATTTCCACATTTTACCATTTATAACTCAGTCTCTGTATTCTCTTGTCACAGTTTGGGTACATTTGCTTGTCTTAGACAGCCATGACAAAGCCTTTGTCACCCATAACATTATCCTACTTATTGTCAAACATAGTGTCTCACTGACACCACTAAAGGCAAATCTTCAACATTCATTTTCAATGAACAGAACATTTCAATGTTGTCTAGTAATGTAGTAAGTTCCCAGCTAGATAATAATAGTGATGGATGAGCACTTCAGTTGTAATCTACCTGAGAATGTTTATGTACGAAGGACAAAGACATTGATCAAAGCTCACATCATATCAGACGTGCAAGATAAGGGCTAGAGATCTACTGCACATCACCAAGCACACAGCTAGCTACATCCAAAGTTTTGGTAAGAAGATAGACATTATAGTAAACATTCTCATGACAAAAATAAAGCTAAAAAGAAACCAGAAATAAATGTTAGGACGGTGGCTATGAATATGGTTTAGTTGTGGAGACTCGATCATAAATGTACTCTTATTTTCAGACTCATCAAGATTTGTACATTAATGACATATAAGGCATTTTTGTATGTTGGTCATCTATAAAAAGTAAATAAGTAAAAGAGTGTTGATGTTGTTGGTAAAGTACTTATCTAGCATGCATGCAGTCCTGACTTCAATCCCCAGCACTTCGTGAAATGTGGTGGGACAGTCCTGTAATGTCAACAGCAGGAAGATGGAGTGCCTTAGGCAGATCAGAAGTTCAGGGTCACCCTTGGCTAAATAGTGAGTTCATAACCAGGCTAAACTACATGCACCCCTGCTAAAAAATTAAAAATTTCAAGGAAAATGCAGTGACTTTGTTTGATCTTAAGTGCTCTTTATTTTTATTTTAATGAGTATATTTCTTTTTCTACTTAGAAATGTTCATATTTTAAAAAATTATACATATTATCTAAATATATATTTTTGTCAATTGATTTTGGTGTGCTTAGAAAGAATCCTTTGACTAAGTTAACATTTTCATCTTAATGTATATATTAAGAAGAAATAAATTTTACACTTTATGCCAAAGACATAATGAGCTTTTAAATACCATCATATAAGCTACTGAGAGGAAATAGCTGAAACCAGTACCTGAAATGTCTAGTGCTTCAGTGTGATTGCTGCACAATCTTGAAGACAGAAGTTTGGCTCCCAACACCCATACCAGGGACTTCACAAAAGCCCTGTAACTCCAGGTACAAAGCATCTGATGTCCTCTTCTGGCCTCTTTGGGCATTCAAAAACACATTCACACACACACACAAACACACACACACACACACACACACACACAAACTATACCTTAAAAATGATGAAATATTGTGGAAACCATAAACCATGGCATGTAAATTATAATAAAATAAGATAGTTCCACTTAGCTTAGGACAGAAAGCAGTCAAGGTATGGTAAGTGTTTCAATATTTAAAAATTCTACAACCCAGGGTCTCACTAGTTGCTCCTAAATTGTTGTAACCCCTACACACACACACACACACACACACACACACACACACACACACACACACACACATGATGTTCATGAAGATTGAGATATATAAAATTAAAAATAAAAATAATGTGCCATAGTTTCTTGAATTATGTCCCTTAAAAATCAGCACATGTTATACCAATAATTATTGTGTTCAAATCCTCAAATCCCTAGGGAAATCCATCAAGGAAATGAAAATCAAAACTTCCTTGAGATTCCATCTCACCCCAATCAAGAAAACAAATGACAATAAATGGTAGCAAACATGTGGGGAAAGAAAAGCCCTTATCACTGAAGTGGGAACATAAATGGATACAGCCAGTATTCTATATCACTATGGCAGTTTTTCAAAAACCTAAAAATAGAATTATCATATGATCTGACTATGCTACTCTTGATTATATACCAAATGACTCTATGTCTTATCACAGAGATGCTTGCTCATCCACGGTCACTGCCTCTGTATTCACAATATCCAGGACCTGGAACCAGACCAAATGTCCATGAGCAGGTGAGTGAATAATAATAGTGTGATATATAAAAAGAACAGAATTTTATGAAGCCACAAAAAAATTAAATCATAACACTTGCAGAAAAATTAAGGAAACTAGAAATATTAGGCTCCAAAAGACAAATGCTATACATATTTTAATTTTTAGATTTTTTTTGGAGAGTTTGTGTCATGAAACTAGAAATGGAAACACAAGAAAAGAAAAGAAAAGAAAAGAAAAAAGAAAGGAAAAGAAAAGAGAGTCCTTGTTTTTTGTTTTTTTCTTTTGAGATTGCTAAGTACAACCTTTCTCCTTTCCTTTCCCACCTCCAAACCCTCCCATTGATGTTTCCCTGTTCCTCTTCATATTCATGGCTTATTTTTCATCAATTATTACTGAATGAATATATGTATTGGTATATACATATATATTTCTAAATGCAACCTGTTGAGTCCATGTAATGTTACTCATGTATATGTTTCTTAGTTTTCTTCTTTTTTAATTTTTGATAAAGTTTTATTACATTTTAATTTATTCATCTTGTGTGAATTATTGTGCATATGTGTGCATACATGCAAGTGTGCCATAGCACAAATGGAGAGCTCAGAGGACGACTTGTGGAATTCAGTTCTTTCCTTCTACCATGTGGGTCCCAAGGATTGAACTCAGGTCACCAGACTTGGCAGAAGTGCCTTTAACCCACTGAGCCACCTCACCAGTTATTTAAGAATGATCTTGTCTCATTTATTATGTCTAATTAAAGTTCATATATTTCATATGCTCATCTGTTTATTAAAAAAGTGCTGGGAGAAAATACTTTAGCAAATTCTTGTTTTTCACAGTGAGGTGTTCAAAGCTAGCCATATTTTCATTAGGCTACCTGATTTTAATGCTGCTGCAGGAAACTGACATCTCAGATTAATTAGTAGCCCTTACCAACTCTGTTTCATCAATTCTACTTTTCAGTGTCATCTACAACTTTTCATCCCCTGTGGTTTCCCGTAGTTAACAGCATGTCTAAATATTTAATGCAAACTTTACCTTAAATGCTGATGGCATGTATAAAATGACTGCACTATAAGAAAAGTAGTCTCATGATGTGAAACACTCTCTCTCTCTCTCTCTCTCTCTCTTCTTTTAGTTTCAACCTTTGTGTTTTTCTTTCCTTTCCCTCCTTTTATTGGAAATAGATTATTTTCTCATATAATACATCCTGATTATAGTTTTGTTGTACCCAGAGTCCCCCAAAGACCACCAAGAGAGTGAATTCAATGCAGAAGCAGAGTCTTTTTACTATTATGAGTTAACCCAGGCCTCTCAGTCCACCTGATGCAGCAGCAGAGCAGGAGAGACCCCGAGTAAAGGGGCAGGGTTTTTAAAGCAAGGGGTGGTTGGGGTCTATAGACTACATAGGAACAGACTCAGGATTGGTTTATGCGAGTGGCAATCATGTTAGTAACTTTTAATTGGCTAGGGTTAGTTGGAGATTACAGTTATCTATTTTGGGGCAGGCCTGTACAAGTCCCAGGCTCTGCCCTTGAGCTGCCGTGGAGGTTGGCTGGCCGAGCACTGTACTGACTGTGGGGGCTGGCTCAGTGGCTCAGGCTTTCACATTGACCCATGCACATAGCTCTAAGTTGGTGAGGGGTCCCCGACAATAAAAAACTGGCAGAACCTTGCATGGTCAGGGTACATGTAGAAAAGGAGCTACTGCAAGGACTCTGTCTTTTGTTCATGGCCTTCCCAGAAACTGCTTGCTCAAGTCTCTGGAAACTGAAATTGAGGCCTGATCTCTGAGAGAAGACTGAGCAGCCTGTTATGGCATCTGCCTGGTCCTTTCAGTTTCCTTTCTCTCTATTCCTCCTAGTTTCTCTTCCCCTCCCCTCAGCATCCACTCCCTTTCTGTCTCTCATTAAAAAAGAACAGGCTTCTAAGAAACAACAACAGAACATGACAAAATAAAATATAGTAAGATAAAACATCACATTGAAGTAGGACAAAGCAAACCAACAGAAGGAAAAGAGCCAGAAGAGGCCACAAAACTCAGAGACCCACTCATTCATACCCTCAGAAGCCCCATAAAGACAAACATTGAACTGGAAGTCTTAATGTATACCCAGAGGACCTAGAACAAACTCATGCAGGCCCTGTGCTTGCTGCTTCAGTCTCTGTGAGTTCATATGAGTTTTGATTATATTGATTTATAGGGCCTTGTTCTCTTGGTGTTCTCCATTCCCTCCGGCTCTTACACTTTTTCTGCTGCCTCTTCTGCAGGGTTCCCTGAGCTCTGAGGAGAGGAATTTGATGGAGACATCCATTCATAGTTGTGTGCTTCTAGGTCTTGGTATGTGTGTAATGCCTGGCTTCTTGTCTCTGTATTTGTTCCCACCTGCTGTAGAAGGAAGCTTTTCTGATGATGGCTGAAGAAGGCACTGATCTATGAGTACAGCAGAATATCACTAGCAGTCATTTTATCACATATTTTTAGGGCCTGAAGTATTTGGTTTTATATGAGGTCTTGTGGCTATCTAGTCTCTCTGCTTCTTGGTCACCCAAGCAGTGTTAGGCATAGGTTCTATCTCATGGAGTGGTCCTTAATTCAAGTGAGAGAGGCATTTGAGAGGTAGCATGGAAATCTAGTGCAGTGGATACTTCCTAATATATATGAAAGTGATGCTAATGAAGTCTCCTAATAATGGAGGAGATGGAGTTTCTACTGGCCATCTCTTGTCACCAAACAAAGATTCCAGTACAGGGACTGGGTTATATCCACTTGAGTTGTTGGCCAAAGGGGTTCCATGGAAATCCCCAAACAACCCAGGCTATTGCCAAGAAAAAGAGACCTTAATAGGAGAACTATAAGAAATAATAAGGTAACAGAATAAACATTTCATGAGTGCAGAGGGGGGTGGGGGACTTTGCAGGGAGGAAGGAGGCCAGACAGGAAGGAAACTGCACAACAAAGGAGGAGAATCACCAAGCCCCAGGTATGTATAAGAATTCTGTAATAAACCCCATTACTCCATATGCTGATTTTCAAAACTAAGAAAGAAATCTAGTGACAACTTTAAAAATTGTTGCTTAATTCTTGAATTTTAATAGTAAAAATGCATGTCTCTTCTTTCTTTTCTTTCTTCTCTTCCTTTCTCTCTCTCTCTCTCTCTCTCTCTCTCTCTCTCTCTCTCTCTCTCTCTCTCTCTCTCTCTCTGAGACAGGGTTTCTCTGTGTACCTGTGGCTGTCCTGGAACTTACCCTGTAGACCAGACTAGCCTTGAACTCATAGATCCACCTGGCTTTGCTTCCTGAGTGCTGGAATTAAAGGTATTTCCTACCATACCTGACACATGTCTGTTTCTTGACTTCAAAGCTTATTTATTAATAACCATAAATTTAACATATGAAAAGTATTCACCTTTCTTCTTTTACTGCTCCCAAATTTTGTGTCTACTAATATCATTTTCATTTATGTGAAATATTCAGTAATTACTTCTTGATGTGTCAAGGTTAGAACTCACATGTTAGTACTCTTTTAAATCTTATTTCCATGTCAATTAGTTATTAATGTGTGTATGTGTGACTGTGTGTGGGTATGCACATGTGAGTGCAGGTGTTCACAGAGGCCAGAAGCAGACAGCTGATCCCCTTGAGCTGGTGTTCCAGGCAGTTATGAACTTCCTGACCAGAATACTGGGAAACAAACTCAGGTCCCCTGGAGCATGTCCTCTGACCTAGAGTCATCTATCCAGCCCTTACTTTTAGGCTTTTATAAAGTGTGATAAGGCAATGTATATGCCCATGATTTCTTTATATTCTTTAAACATTTTGTTTTCCAGATACTTTTGCAAAACTATTTTAACATAATTGTGATTAATTCAGATTGGAAGACATTATACCACTTATATGGTTAATATAAATTCAGCATTCTGGTTATTTTTATTGGCTCAAATATAAAACCAACAAACAACATTCACCTGTTGTAATTATATAAAAATCAATTTATAACAAAAGAATATAAAAATTTAAAAGAGAATACAACTAAATGAGGTGCTGTAGGTATATGGTCCAGGTAAAAATTTGTCTACATTTATTATATTATAGATGTTCAAAATTATAAAACTGTTTTGATGTATAGTTGAAACATTATTCAAAGTGAGCTTTCACTTTCATGGACTGTCAAATTACTTTTCAAGTTTTTTGTTTGACTCAAGCTTTGTTGTCAGCTGACTGGTAGTATCATCTGCTTCTTCATGGTAATTTTATTGCATGAATATAGTATTGGCTAGGCGCCTCATTCTTTCCTGAAGTTAATTGATTTTCCATGTGCAGACCTTGCTGCTCAATTGGGAACCTGAGAATTATTCTCCTTTAACACTAAAATGAAATCTCTGGGTTCATATCAAATATAGCAGCTATCTATTTGATATCCAGTTACTATTCTGGGGAAGTATACCTGTGAGCCTTTTTGAAAGAAAAATTGGAAAGGTGTCTGACTTTTGAATGAGGTAGTAGTATTTATTTTCCCTGTTTAATTTCCTTTGGAATTGAGTGCTCAGAATGATGTAGTCTTAGAAACCAAGAGTTATTGACCATTTTGCATTTGATTTTGTAAATATCATGTTTAGCTACAACCAGATTCTGAATTTTTGTTAGAATTCTCTTTTTTGTTTTCTGGAGCTTTGTATCTAGTCCTCATCATTTCACCTACACATGTTTCCATTGAATAACCTTTCCTACACATTTAAACAGCCATAATTTTTCATAGTAACTAAGTGAACACATGTGTTTGAAACAGTAGATAGCAGGATGGCAGTTTTCTAAGTCTGTCTTTACTATTTAAGTAAACAGATTTCTATGTCTTATTCTCAAAAATTCAAATACTGCAATAATTATGCTTGAAAAATTATATGAAGGGTGATCTTCACAAAATACCATTGCTTTAGCTCTTAGCAAGGGCTGAAATAAGTATTATCTCAACACATATTTTAGGTAAACATTTGAACATATTTTTTACCAATTTTTTCCTATGATTCTTTACATTTCTGTTGCCAAATTCTTGACAGTTATGTCAAGAAAAAATAATTTCACATTACTCATACCCTTATTATCTTATATCACCTTTTTTTGTTAAATAGCTTATACACTTTTATTATAACTTGAAGTTTGTTCTTCAAACATATTTATTTAAGTTATCTACAAAATATGTAAATGTTAAAAGTGCTGGATTACCCAGTTGAAGAAATTGGGTTCTGATTACCTTTTACATGTCCATATGTGACATACTCTCTTATGGATATGACACAAAAACTTTAAAGGGTTTCCATAAATAATAAAATCATTCTTAGTGTAAAAGTGCCCATGTTCCTTATTCTTGCTCTCATTTTTGGTATAAAGATATGGTCCCAGACACTCTCGTGTTGAAAAGCAGAAAAGCATCAGAATTACAGGGTACATAAAATGAGAGTAACTCAACTGCCATGCTTTACTTTTCCAATATTCAGCTCATAAAAATGTCTCCAGGGAATCCACCTTAGAAAAATATACAGCATAAAAGCAATAGTGCCTTAAGGATGTTTCTTATCCCATACCTCATTGTCTGCTCGTGGCCTAATGCCACAAAGCAATTCTATAATCGCTACTGTCCTGGGAGGTGGTAAAACTGGAGTTTGGGGCTGATGGTACACTTATGATATTGGGCAATTATAGATAGCTAGTAGAGAGAGCATTTGGAAATATGAAATTTTGTCTAACATTCAGTAACTGATCCATAAATATTGTGCCTCTCAATCCAGCTCTCCATAAATCTTAAGCAACAGTGGTTGAGGTTAAACTTTGAGGGATAACTGGATGGCATCCAGCCCCAGTTGACAGTTTAATGTAGATGACATCCATGGGAGCTAAACAGGAAAAAGAATAAAGATGGCCCATGGAATGTCTTTGGAGTATCAGAGACAGACATGTGCCATAAACAACCCCAGTATAACAGAGGTTATTCCACTAAATATCGAAGGAGTCAGTATTTCTCTCCAAAATACAGAAGAAAGACATCCAAGTCAGGTATCAGGACACATACCTGTAACCTCAGCAACACTCAGGAACAAGAGACAGGAGGAGGTTTACCATGAATTGAAGACATCCTGTATTGCATAATGAATTCCAGACCAACTTGCTCTAAAAAAGGAAAACTCGTCTCAAAACAACTGTGTATGTATGTCTTTCTGTGTAGGGGGAGGGGAGGGAAGGAGGGAGGGAAGAGTGAAGGAATGAAGGAAGGAACAAAGTAAAAAAAAGACACCATTGGTAAACTTTGTGGGCAAGCTCTGTTTCAGAGAAGGAGCTCATGCATTTTATACCCAGTCTCCAGCATGGTACCCTCTCTAGATTAAGGATGGGGTCCCTGTTACAATTTATAGTGTCCCATAGGGCAGAAGCCACTGTGTAGTCCCATTGCTGGTATCCTTATGCATCTCACTTGTACCAAAGCCTACAGATTCACAGACAACTTAGTCTCAACTGTGACCCCAAAGCTACTCATATGCAGTGCCCCACACCCAAGATCTGCCTCCCCTATGCACATACAAAAGGGCAGGTTGGATAAATAGTGCTGGAGAAAACAGATTGGCATAGGTGGAGGAAAGAAATTGGAATCCTATCCCTCACTATATTCCCAAATGGGTACAAAAACAAGACTTTTAAATGGGACCCGAGAAACAATGAAGCTATAATAAATAGAGAAGAAACATTTTAAGGCATTGGGATAAACAAAGAATTTGGAAACTTAGAAAGGCACCAGGAACTAATGCAGAACTCTATAAATAGCAGAAGTGTGAGAGAAGTTTCTCCACCACATAGGAAATAGTCAAGACAGCAAAGTGGGGGAAAATGTTGATGAACCCAAATGTGCGGATGAGCAATATACCCGGCAGAGGGTTAAAATGCTGGGCATTTAAAGAGTGCAAAAACATTCAACAATAAAACTGTCCCAGTTTCTTTAAATGAACAAATTAATTGAAATGATGTTTCTCAGAAGACATACAAATGACCAATAATAGCATTAAACCTGTTCAACATTACTAAGCATTATGAAATGCAACTCAAAACCACCTCAACATGTCATTTCACCTTAGAATGGCTGCTATCAAAAGGGAAGTCAATCCTGAGAGCAGATGATGGAGATGACCTTTTACACACTGTTGAAATCAGCTTAGGTTACTGCAGACTATAGGGCAAATAACACAGAGGTTCCTCAAAAGAGAGGAAAAACCAGAAATATCAAAAAAATCCAGCGACATTTGTAAATCCAAAATATAGAACTGACAGAAGTTTTAACTGAGGGATGAAGGTTCTGAATCAATATCCGTATGGATAGTAATGTATGGGAATATCAAGTCACAGAATGTGACAGATTTACACTCTGTCACAGGACCATTAAAACAGGTAGCTGTGGTTGTTTATGGAACAATTTGCAATGGGAAATTTCTATCCACAGCACTGAACAGAATCTGTGTAATGCTAGTGAGTCTGTGCACTCACACCTGTTTCCAGCCTGGTTGACACAACCCCATGACTTCAATATAATGATAAAGAACTAGTTATTTTTTTAGAGATTTGTTTTATTTTAACTGTGTGTGTGTGTGTGTGTGTGTGTGTGTGTGTGTGTGTGTGTGTGTATGCAGTGCCTTCAAAGGCCAGAAGAATGCATCTGATTCCCAAGAACTGGAATTACAGGTGATTTGGGAACAACCAATATCAATCCATCATTTTTTTCTGTAGTAACACTGATATTAAGAAGACAGTGTCATGTTAAGGAAGTAAGCTCAGTGCATAAAGATGAGAATCGCATAATGTCACTCATTTGTCGGAGCTCAAATGGTTGAATACTTTGAAGTAGAAGTAAGTGGAATCTGAGGCCACTAGAGAATGGAGGAAGAGGAAGAGCAAAATGGTGATAATGGGGCCAAAATGCAGTTAGAATGGAGGCATATCTAAAGTTAGGACATACGAACAGTCCACTTAACACGCTGCAGCTGCTAGAGGCAAGTGTCTGGATAAGTAGAAATGAAATGATACTGAAAGAGATGAAAATATTAATTACTATATTCTGATCATTATGTACATGTTTACAATTATAGCGATGGATCCCACAAATAAATGCATGCATATCAGTTAAAAGTAAACATTTAAAAATAAGGTTAAAAACACAGAGGAAAATTTTCTGGCGTCCTGAAAATTCTCCATTGCCATCTAGTATACAATGTTTCATATAAATCAACTAAAAATTCCCCAACTAAGGATATATCATTCTGAAATAAAAATAAAAACTCCAGTTTCTAGTCTTAAATTTTAGGGCTTGTGTCAAGGCAAGGCAACAAGAGGAGATATACAGTCCCAGGATTCCCTTTGGCTCTATGGAGACGGCAATTTATCGAAAGGCACACATGGCTTTGATGATTTATTCATACTGCACCTCTAAACATTCCTATCATCTGAAATATATTCCTCTTGTTGACAAGAAGAAGAAGTGCTAGGCAGAACTAATGGGGCTTAAGTGAATGCCTCTGCATAGGCACTAGCTATGGATTTACACTCTGTCATGGGACCATTAACACAGCTACCTGTGGTTGTTTATGGAGCCATTTGCGGTGGGAAATTTCTATCCTCAGCATTGAACAGGATCTGTATAATGGTAGTAAGTCTTCACACTCACACTTATTCCCAGCCTGGATGACAGAACCCCATGACTTCTCCCAAACATAATCAGTATAATGATAGAGAACTAGTTATTTTTTTTAAAGATTTGTTTTTAACTGTGTGTGTGTGTGTGTGTGTGTGTGTGTGTGTGTGTGTGTGTGCAGTGCCTGCAAAGGCCAGAAGAATGTATCTGATTCCCCAGAACTGGAATTATAGGTGATTTGGGGACAAACAATTTGGGTGCTGAGATGAGACTCTGGGCCCCTAGGATATGCTCATATCAATGAGGGATCTCACCAGCCCTAAAATAGCCATTTATCAATAATGAGGGTTTCCAGAAATCAAAATCAGCATAAATGTTCATTAAAAGTATCAAACTTCTCTCTTAGGCGATTTCAACCACACTCTACATTTTTAGAGTCATCCATTTAATTTGCATTATTTAAATATACTTTTAGTTGACATGAAATATAAACATACAAAGTTAATGTAGGGAAATGTCTTAGAGTTTCTATTGCTGTTAAGAGACACCACAACCACAGCAACTCTTATAAAGGAAAACATTTAATTGTGGTGGTTCACTAAAGTTCAGAAGTTTAGTCCATTATGGTCATGGCAGAAAGCAAGGCAGCAGATGGGCAGACATAGTGCTAGAGAAGGAGGTGAGAGTTCTTGCATCTTGCTTGACTCTCAGGCAACAGGAAGTGGTCTGACACACTGGGCATGGCTTGAGCATATATGAGACCTCAAAGCCCACCTCACTGATACACTTCTTCTAAAAAGGCCACATGTACTCTAACAGGCCACACCTCCTATTAGTGCCACTCCCTTTGGGGGGACATTTTCTTTCAAGACACCACATTACACTCCATGGGCCCCAAAGGCTTATAGCCATTTCATAATGCAAAAATGCATTCAGTCCAATTTCAAAAGTCCCCATAGTCTATAACAAACTCAAATTTATTTAAAAGTCTGAAGTTCAAAGTCTCTTCTGAGATTCATGAAATCTCTTAACTGTAAATTCCTTTAAAATTAAAATAAAGCAGAATAAAAACTTCTAACATGTAATAGCACCAGATATACATCACCATTCCAAAGCATAGATAAGGGAGCATATTGAAGAAATCCTGGACCAAAGCAAGACCAAAAACTAGTTGGTCAAACTCCAAACTCTATATCTCCATGTCTAATGTCAAAATGCTCTTCAGATCTCCAACTTCTTTCAGCTTTGTTGACTATAATACACTTCTTTCTCTTGGGCTGCTTCCATTCCCTGTTAGATTTCTTTGGTATGTATCCCAGGCCTCTGACATCTCCAATATCTTGGTGTCTCCAAGGCAATCCAGGCTTCACCTTCACAGATTCATAAAATGACCTCTCTAGGCCTCTATCCAGGGACACATCTGACACATGCCTAGCCTCAGTGGCTTTCCTTAGTCATGGAGGAAGATTCCACAACCCCTTTCTTCCATCCTTAACTCTAAATCAAGTAGCAGGTGTCCAAAGCAGCCAAGTTCTGATGCTTTCTGGGGCTGGAACATGGCCTACTGCAATTACATCTTCATCAGCTCCCTGTTTTCAATGGTTTCTTTCACTGTTTAAACTTGGCTATTCTGGAACTTGCTCTGTAGACCAGGCTGGCCTCAAATGCAGAGATTCCCCAGCCTCTGCCTTCCAAGTGCTTGGATTAAAGGCGTGCACCAACACACCTGGCTTTAAGCTTTTCCTTAATTCCTTTTCACAAGTTGGAAACTTCATTGGGCAGGATCTTGCCCTGAGGTCACCACTCCCGTTATTCAATTTCTTAATATGTTTATCTCTTTGAATGCAGATTTAGCTCCATTCCACTTTCTCATGTCTGCTTTCTCCTCAAATTGTTCTACATTTTATAACTTATCCTGCTCACCTTGCACCTTTTCATTATAAATCTTCATTAGGGTTACCACTAATAACCACACAACAGAGTCTATACTAGGCTGTTTTGAGATTTCCTCTGCCAACAGAATTAATCTAAAACTCTTTACTTTAGCCTCAGGCAGATTTTTCAGACAAGGGTGAAAAGCAGCCACATTCTTCACCAAAACATCAAAAGACTAGTCTCTAGACCACATTCTCACATTCTTCCCCTCTGAAACCTCTTGATCCAGGCACCCACAATTTAAATCACACTCAGCACCACTGTCTTCCATGTTCCCATTAAGCAACACTTAAACTGTTCAACTGCTTTTCTAATCCACAGTCCCAAGGCCCATACTCCTTCAAACAAAAGCCTGATCAGGCCTATCATAGCAATACCCCAATTCCTGATACCAACTTTTGTCTTAGTTGAGGTTTCTATTGCTGTGAAGAGACACCAAGACTATGGAAAGTCTTATGAAACATTTAATTGTGGTGGCTTGCTTACAGTCCAGTGGTTTAGTCCATTACGGTCATGGTGGAAAGCAAGGCAGTGTGCAGGCAAACATGGTGCTAGAGAAGGAGCTGAGAATTCTTATATCTCAACTCACAGGCAACAGGAAGTAGTCAGACACACTGGGCAGTATCATGAGCATATATGAGACCTCAAAGCCAACATGTAACAATTAACTTCCTGTTCCCTGTAGATCAAGATGTAGAACTCTTAGCTACTTCTCCAGCACCATGCCTCTTTGCATGCCACCATGACTCCCATTATGATGATAATGGACTAAACCTCTGACACTGTAAGCTAGCCTCAATTAAATGTTTTCCTTTATAAAAGTTGCCATGGTCATGGTGTTTCTCCACAGCAATTGAAACTCAAACTAAGACAGGAGGAAAGGGTTTATTTAGCTTACACTTCCACAGCACTGTTCATCATCAAAGAAAGTCAGGGCAAAAACTCAAACAAGGCAGGAACTTGGAAGGAAGAGCTGATGCAGAGGCCATGGAAGGGTGGTGCTTACAGGTTTGCTCCTCATGGCTTGCTCAGCCTGCATTCCCAGGACCACCAGCCCATGGGTGACACCACCCACAACAACTTGTATTAAGTTGACATGAAACTAGACAGCTAAGGTGGAATTGTTCTTTTCTTCTATGCTTTTGTACTGGAATACTTACTAATTTTTGTTCGGTTTTAGTTCATTTTAGTGTGATTTATTTCCATTTGTGAGGCAGGGAGAGTGACTGGTCACCCTAATCCAATTCAAGCAAGTTGAGCTGGGGCTGACTTCAAGTCATTATTAATAAAGATCCATCTACCTCTGATTCATTTAACTACTTATTTCCTAAAATCCACTCATTTCATAGAGATTTCCAGCTTTTAGTGGTAATCCTTATATAATTTTAGAACAAGGCAAATGTCCTAAAGATACAATGTACTATGTGAGGAATTACCTCAAGTTTTTAAACATGTCCCTAGCCCATTAGGCCCCTGAGTGCTTCAGCAGTAGGCCATGGCAAGAGCACAGTGGGTAATTCTCTGAGTCTCCAGTTCTGACATAATCAGTTCACTTCTGTTAAGAGACTTTATTTTTACAATCTATAAATTAGAGAATCTCCATAAATTGAGTTTTATAAATCTTAACTGACTTATATTTGTATTTCAGACCAAAAAAATGGATCAGCTAGAGAAAAACAAGTGATAGTGACAGAGAGAGAGAGAGAGAGAGAGAGAGAGAGAGAGAGAGAGAGAGAACAAAAGTGAGACTAGAGATAGACCTATTGGTTCAAGCTAGGTTTAAACGGATGGCTGCTGGTCATTGATAGAAGCTGAGCAGCTGCTATTTGTTTGAGAATCCAGTTAATGTTAAAGACAGTAAGTAGGTTTACAGTCTGTTCACAAATCACTGTTAGGTAACTATATAAAGGGAAATGTTAGGTCAAATACAGCTTTCAAGATTTATTTTTATTTGTGTGTCCATGTGTGCCTTCAGAGGCCAGAAGAGGTCACCTGGGGTTGGAGTGACAGTCAGTTGTGAGCCACCTGACATGGGTTCTGGGAATCAAACTGGCAACCTCTGGAAGAGCAGTGCATTGTCTCAAAAACTAAGCCTCTGGCAGCAGCTTTAGTTCAAGCTTAAATTTAAACAAATTGTTGGCCCAAATGTTAGCTGTTTGAGCGATATACATAGGTTTGAATCATTTATATATTATGATGCTCAGTAAATATTGATGTGCTGCAAATAATTTTGACCTACTGAATCTATTATACTTTTGTGACTTTTTTTATAGATTGAGATCTATATCATTATTTTATGCTTTTACTCTCTCTTAACATATACTACACACATTTAAGATTCTTTTCTGTGCCATTCTACACATCCCATCCAATACATATTGCATTCATAAGACAATTTAGCAACGAGAAGTCCTCTTCTTTATTCACACGATGCAGTTACCGTACTGTTTTTTATTGATTGTAAATCTATATCCCCTAGTAATCTCTTGGGATAGTAAAGAGTCTCATCTTTAGTCCTTAGCATGTATAAGTCATTAATTTAGGGATCCATACAGATTATTGCATATCTTTTTCTGCAATGGCTTTGCAATCAGAACATAGGATATTGTGAAAAGACAAATAAATTGAATCTGGGGGTAGCAATGACCTGTTCCTATTGGTTTACTCAGAAAATTAAATTCATTAATATATGCAAGGACTATGGCTACTGTTTGCTCCTTGTTATCTGTTTGGTGCTGACACTAGAGCCTTAAACAGTACAAAGATGCATCTCTGCAGGGCTCTGGAAGTTTATCAGCAAGGAAAAGACTTGGTGAAGATATAGCAAGAAGGATGTTCTAGTTTGTGTCTATTGCTGTGATAAATACTATGATAAAAGGCAACTTTGGGAAAGAAAATGTTTATTTTACCTTACATTTCTAGGTCACAGTCCATCACTAATTGAAGTTATGTCAGGAAGTAGAACAGAAACTGTGAAGAATTGGTGCTCAATGTCTCACTCCCAAGCTCACACTTTCCTCTATATCCTAGGCCCACTTGCCTAGGAAGGGTACCTTTCCAAGTAAGCTGAGCCCTCCCACATCAATTATCAGTTGAGACAATTCCCTCTCAGACATGCCCACAGGCCAATGTGATATGAGGATTTCTTCAACTGAGGTTCCCTCTTTGCAGGTGACTCTAGATTGTGTCATGTTGACAATAAAAACTAACCACAACAAAGAGCAAATTAGTATAGTGGCTTTTTTAAAGCATGAATTAAATACGTTTAATTAAAGAACAAACTGATGTTGAAAATACAGATATGTGAAAAAAATGTGAATGTCCCTGGCTTTTATATACCCTTTACTGAAAGCAAAATTGATATGACACTTTAGTATCATGTCCAAGTTAGCTAAGTAATTTGTGGCTAACATTTGTGAAAAAGCAAAGAGAAGACCAGAAGTAGCCAACAGAAGTACATACAAATTAATGTAAGAGTTATACAGAAAAATACGTAAGTATAAACCAATAACGTAGTTGGAAGTTTTCCTGTGTCCCAGCTGGTCGGTGGTCAGGACAAATCTCTCCCACTTGCAGCCCCCAAGTATACACACAGAGGCTTATATTAATTATAACTGCTTGCTCATTAGCTCAGGATTATTACTGACTAGGTCTTACACTTAAATTAACCCACAATTCTTATCTATGTTTAGCCATGTGGCTTGGTACCTTTTCTCAGTTCTGCCTTGCCATTTTGTTTCCTCTGTGTCTGGCTGGCTACTCCTGACTCAGCCTTTTGTCTTCCCAGAATTTTTGTCTGCTTATCCTACCTATACTTCCTGCCTGGCTACTGGCCAATCAGCATTTTATTAAACAACTAATCGGAGCAACACATATTCACAGCATATAGAGCGACATCCCACAGCACAATAATCATTGCTGTCTACCAGTTCAGAAAGATCATGTGGAGATAAATATTTATAAGTTTTAATAATTGAACACACAAAGGTATGAAGGCTGAAGGAAATATAAATTGTTGATATTAGAGTTTAGAGTACAACAACTATATAGAAGCCGTATAAAAAGAAATTAAAATTAACATTTTTCACTGTAATATAATTTACTAAGAGAAAGTAAGGTCTCTAATTGTTTGTTTTGAAAAGGTGTATCATATTGAAAGCTAGCCTTGAGTTTACTATGTTGACAAGGATGACCTTGAACTTCTCATCCTCAAATGTTGGGATTTCAAGTGTGCACTGTGCCTCCTGGCTCTAGTTGTATCAAAAACAGTCTTATTCTAGTACCATTTGTGGCAGAAACAAAATATAACTCATTTGTATTCTTTTCTATATAAAAGAGACCATTTTACACACATATAGGCTCCTAAAACAGAATAGGAGTAGTTTGTTTAGGTTATTTATTTAAGCTTTGGAACAATTCTTTGCTGTTGATCTATTGGTGGTATTCTTTAAAAAATATTAACTTTGACCTTGGAATGCTTATTGCTAGAACACCAGCCTCCTGAGACCAATGGTGAATCTTTCTCTGTACAAAGGCAATGAGGAGAGACACTAACAATAAGATATGCCCATTATTCTTAGAAGGTTGTATTTAGACTCTGAGTTGAGAAAGTTATGAAGAGGGCTGTACAATGTTGGAAGAAAGAGCAAGCTATGACATATGCATCGAGAGGAAAATTCTGTAAAATTAGAACTGTCAGAATTGTCTGACAAATGAAAAAACATTGCATAAAAACCATGAGCTATAGAAATAGATTTCATCAATATCTTCACAGTGTAATAGAGCTATCAATTTCGATTTGTGACACACTGTTATACAACATAAGCAAAACAGTGTGCAGATTTGATGCACAATCCAAGATAGATATTCTTATTTCTTTATCATTTATATCTGTGGGAATAAAAATTTGTCTTTTCATACTTATTTTGACATCATCAGAATATATGAGATATTTTATTCTTCTGGAATTTCAAATGTGTTACTAACACATCTGCATTTACTGATCAGTACTGATGTTGAGCGTTTTATTAATAAAACCTTACTCAGTTTTTCTTTGCCAAAGATATCGTTGAAATTCAAGACCTTTCTTTTTCTTTTCTTTCTTTTATGGTTGTGTTTTTTATACAAGGGTGTGTGTGTGTGTGTGTGTGTGTGTGTGTGTGTGTGTGTGTGTGGCCTTGGCTGTCCTAGAACTACCTCTGTAGACCAGGCTGGCCTTGTAGACCAGGCTGGCCTTGAACTCACAGAGATATGCCTGCCTCTGCCTCCCAAGTCCTAGAATTAAAGGCATCAAAGGTATGTGCCACCACAGCTGATCAGCAAGAACTTTCTGATCTGAACAATGTGCTTTATGAGAAGGTATTGATTGAGAGACATGGCTTAATAATGAACTATATAATGCAAATAATAAAGCTTCATATTTAGTCTGAATTTGAAAAATTTAAGCAATCATTTACTGAGTGTGATGGTCAGCTTTGATTATCCATTTGAAATGACATGGAATCATCTGGGAAGAGTCTCAATGAAGGATTGCTTATATTGGGTTGACTGTGGGTATGTCTGTGAGAGATTACCTTAATTAAGTTAATGGATGTGGGAAGATCCTGGCCATAGTGGTTTGCACCCTTCACTAGGCAGGGATATGGATAGCATGAATGGAGAAATCAAGCCAGATAGAAACAAGTAAGCTATGCATTTCTCTCTACTCTTGACTATAGATGTGAGGTGACTGGCTGCTTCAAGCTCCTTCCATTCTGATATTCCCACAGCGATAATCTCAGGGTTATAACCTGAGATTATAAACTAAAATAAGCCTTTTCTCCTCTAACTTGCCTTTTGTCAGGATGTTTTAGTACAGCAACAGAAAGAAAACTAAGACACGGAGTCACTTTGTTTTGTATTGGAGAACATAGATCATTATTTCAGCTAAAGAAATAAGTAAGATTTATGGCAACAAATATTCCATTGAAATGTGATCCTGTAATATGTAAAAATGTGCACATTTTCTATGGTTTCTATCAATGTGAAATAATGATTAACTCTGAGAAAATGAAAAATTCTAAACACACTCTTCCCATGGAGTTGTGTAATATTATTGAGGCAAAGCAAAGATATATCCCAGAATCACACACACACACACACACACACACACACACACACACACACACACACACACGGAAAGGGCAGACTGGGCATGTTGGATAGAAAATTTATTTAAAAGTAATATTCTTGTTTGGACTAACTCTAGGAAAATGTGATATGGAAATCCAGTTTTGCTTCTCTGTTCTTCTTCTTTCTTAAAAGCTTGAACCATGGACAGAATGACATGATCAAATCATGTTCTTGAAAATTATCTGATCTTAAGTGTGCACTAAATTTGTATGTAATGCAATATGGTATCTATGTTTGGGTTCCCACTACTACATTAAAATTCTATAAGAAATTATCTCAGTGGGTGCTGCTGAGAGGGTAATTATTGTTGCTTTGAAAAATAAATATAATCAGAACTTTCTTTCCTTCATATTTTCTACCAATTAGTTTTTATTTCTCCCATGGTCCAGGTTCAAGAACTTTTCTGACTCAAACGAACACGTGTTTTATGAGAACGTGTTGGTTGACGGAAATGGCTTAATAATGGACCACATCGAATGTTAATAATCAATGAATCAAGGAAATTTTAATTTTTATCCTCTCTGCAATTTCAAACAAGTATAAGCAAACACGCCTGCCATTTACCATGATAAGTAAGAGGGAATGTGTCACATGGATAAGTGGCTACAGACTTCAGATTATGCAAACTTGTGGAAGACATAGTCTAAGACAAGATGGGGATAGTTGTTATCATTTTAAACCTACTTTTAAAAGCCAAGTCTCTAACAGTCCCTTGTGATTTTCTCCCCCCCCCCCGACAATTTTCTCTTTACTTATGCTATCAAACAAACAAACAGACATCAACAGAGGGGAAATACATAATTTCTACTGGTGTTTACTTTGGCCATCACCATTCTTGCTTGATTTGTGACCAAATGCTTGATTTAGAAGTTCAAATCAGCAATGAACTTCTAAACTCCATTCTTCCCAAAACTTTGAAATCGGAACCCTGCAAAGCAATGGCTGTGAAGCCGGGCTCCAACATTGTATGATTCTGCATTCAGTGCATGAAGACTTGCCTGGACTAATTTGGGAAATGAACTATCTATTTCATAAGAAGAAAAATAAAAGGGAGCAAAAACTTAAGAAGTTATGAAGCCTGGAGTAAACCTGTCAGATTCGTTTCTGGCATTATAGGCTTGAAAGTAACAATTAAAATAAATAAGCTCTCAGGGAGGGAGTTTAATGCTTTCACTCTCTTGTCTCTCTGCCTGCAAATGTGAGCAATCCACAGTGGGAAGGAGTGAGTCACAGAGCACAGCTGGCAGACACACAGTGAATGCAGTGCCTCTTTGCATGAACACTTCTTCCAGTGAGCAATGGACCAAACTAAGTCAAAATGAATGAATACAAATTCAGTCTCATTAGCATAGGGAAGCTATTTTCCTATCAGCCTTCCAGCCATGATTCTAAAAAGATTTTCACAGTTATCCCCATGACACATTGTCCACTTTTTCTGACATTGAGTAATTTGTCTAAAGAATGACATCATAACTTCATTGAGTCTTGCTCATTCATGTATTCACTGAGCATCTTGTAACATACTCTTCACAAATTAGGAGAATGACCACATTTGCAGTGTAAATATCTGTATAAAATAAATTCATTTAATACATTAAAGTAATGAAAATTTATGCAAAATATATAACTATTATTTAATATAAGTGATATCATTACTGGAAAATGCTTAAAGTCATTGTGTTGGTTAATATTGTCATCTTGACTGGCTTGGAAATAAAGTAGAAGGAACACTCTTGGTGTGTCATTGATGGTGTTTCCAAAGAGTATTAATTGAGGATAAAAGGTCCACCTGGAATGTAGGTGACACCATCCCATGGACTGTTGTCCCATACTTAAGAAGAAGAAAAATTGGAGGAAGCCACCAAAATTCATCTCTCTCTGCTTCCAGACAGCAGACACAATGTGACTGGTGGCCTCACACTTCTGCTACCATGCCATTACCTCCAAGCAGAACTGGAACCCCTCCAACAATAATTCAAAAGAAATTCTTTGTTTGAGTTGTTTTTGTCCAGCATTCTGTCACAGCATCAAGAAAAGTAACTTGTACAGACTCAAATGACAGGCATTTAAATTACAGGAAAGAGATCAAACAAAACATTTTATCCTATGAAATTGATAAGGCTTCATTTAATTTCTGGTTCTTATATGACCATTAATGCTGAGGATTATTAAGGACTTTTGTAAACATGTGCTGTTTCAATCTCCTCCATGATGTGTTATCATTAAATTTGCTATGTTACTCCCAGTTTTAAACAGTAAGCAATGAAGACAATTTCAGAAGTGGATAGATATGGGCTGGAGCAATGGCTCAGGGGTTAAGAGCATCACAGCGCACAACCATCTGAAACACCAGTTTCTGAGGTTCTGATGCCCTCTTCTGGGCTCTGCAGGTACTGCACTCATATGTTGCACATACATACATGCAGGCAAAATACTCAAACACATAAAAGAAAAAGAAATCTTTAAATTTTTTTTCTGAAAAGTGAATTGGTAAAAATTTATTTTACTAAATGCATTAAACATAAAACATGTTTTGAATCAGGATAAAGACATACCTTCACTCTTTTTCTCTCTATTTTCCTGTGAGGTTAAACAAGCTGTAGCTTTTCTATACAACTATTATATGCATTTATTTGTGTTGGTATGGGTGTATGCACACTCATGTGCACTATGGTGTGTGTGTGTGTGTGTGTGTGTGTGTGTGTGTGTTTGTGTGTGTGTGTGTGTGTGTGTGTGTGTGTGTAGAGGTCAGAGAACAACTTATATAAGTCTGTTCTCTCTTTCCACCATGTAGCTTCTGGATATTAAACTAGGGCCATTACATTTTGGGGCAAACATCCTTACCTACTAAGCCATCTAAGAGCCCCAAATCTGTCACTTTTCTGTTGCTTTTGTATATTAGCGAAAGTTCTTATCTGAGCATTAAAAATCAATCATTGTCTAGTATCACAGACTCATTCTCTGAGTTAATAATGTTAATTTATACATTTGTGTGCACTCACATCTGCTTCCTTTCCTTGCTTCTGTGCCTATCATGAACAATAAGATGTCTTGATGCTGTTTCAACATACAAGGGCTGCTAATTTTACATCCAAGTGTTTAAGTCACATGATGTAGGCAGAACACCAAACATGCAATAATTCTACCTTTTCTTTTCGGGAAGGATCATGCATTTTTTTCAGCCTTGTTTAAGACCATTATATCATGATACAGGTAAATATAGCCTTGTTGCTTTTGTTTGAGTATTATTTTTTTCATTCTTTTTTTTCAGTTACATTTATCTAAATATTTATGCATAGCAGATGTAGTTAATGAAAATGTACAGAAATATTTCAAGTTTAGAAATACTTATATTTTTTCCTTTAAAAATTTTGAAGTCTCAAGTCTTGTATGTCAACTTTTGTTAAAATATTTAGTCTTCTTGGAGATATAAAAATATATAATGTATTCTACACATTACAACATCATTACTAAACACTTTTATGTCAATACTGTATTTTAAACACAAAGTATTTAAATGTATGATGTTTGTTTTCACCACATTTTTACATTTAAGGTTTTTTTGGGTTAAGGAAGAAATAAAGAAAGAAATTAAAGACTTCCTAGAGATCAACGAAAATGAAGACATCACATATCCAAACATGTGGGACACTATGAAAGTAGTAGTAAGAGGGAAATTCATAGCACTAAATGCCCACATAAATAAGTTGGAGAAATCTCACATTAGTGACTTAACAGCACACCTGAAAGCTCTAGAACAAGAAGAAGCAAAGTCTCCCAGGAAAAATAGACGCCAGGAAATTATCAAAGTGAGAGCTGAAATCAATAAAATAGAAACAAAGAGAACAATACAAAAGTTAATGAAACAAAGAGTTGGTTCTTTGAGAAAATCAACAAGATAGACAAACCCTTATCCAAATTAACCAAAAGACACAGAGAGAGAACATCTAAATCAACAAAATCAGAAATGAAAGGGGGACATAACAACAGACATTGAGGAAATCCAGAGAATCATCAGGTCATACTTCAAAAACCTCTATTCCACAAAACTGGAAAACCTAAAAGAAATGGATAACTTTCTGGATAGGTACCACATACCTAAATTAAATCAAGACCAGATAAACTATTTAAATAGTCCAATAACCCCTAACGAAATAGAAACAGTCATTAAAAGTCTCCCAACCAAAAAAAAAAAAAAAAGCCCAGGACCAGATTGTTTGAGTATTATGATTTGAGGAGATGAATGTGCATGTCAGTTTTCAAAAAGCCAGCTGTGATGGATATATCTATATATTTATATATCTATCTATATCTCTTGGCTAGGATAAGTAAGGAAAACTTAAATTTCTGGTATGTATCATTTCTGGGAGTGTCTGTTAGAGATTTTCAGAACTTAGCACCTAATCATCTGGTTGAACACCAATGCAGGTAACCATGATCTAATCTTCCAAGAGAGAATACAGAATAAAATGTGAAAGATGAACATATTTCCTCTCTTTGTTTGAGTTCAGACATCTGTGTTCTCTGCCTTAGACATTGGGGCTACCAGTTCACAAGCTTAGTTCTCAGGCCAGCACTTATCTTATGCTGCCAACTACTCTAGTTCTTAGGTCTTCAGACTTCAACTAAATTATGTTTCTAGCTCTCCCGATTCCTCAGCTGATGATGGAAGAGCATGGTATGCCCCACCTCTCACAGTGGTGATGGTGCATGGTTACTGTTTGTTCTGTTTCTCTGTGGGAACCCTGGATAACACAGGTGCAAGGATGAAGAAGTCTCTTGTCTAAGTGGAATCTGCTTTAGTTACCGCTTTTAAATCACCTTTTCATCCTTCACTAATATTTATTTTTATTTATCTCAACTGTACCCTTCTTTTCTTTTATAAGTACAAATCAAATGGAGAAAACTCAAATATATGTGTGTGATTTCCTGTGTAGTCAAACATTGCTATAGCTAACTCACCATGAGCTCTACTTTATTCCTGAAGAGATAAAGATCACTCACATATACTATGAAAAAAGAACAATCTGAAAAGAGAAATGAGTTAGAAGGACATGAAGCTCCTTGGATAATACAGTTTATTTCCCATTCTATAATTTATCAAGTCTAAATATTTAAAAATATAAAATGAATCAAACCTAACTTCAAGACAATCTGAAAACAGAAATATTTCAATTGTCCTATATAAATCAGGCCATACAACAACTATGAAGGTCATCGCTCTGTCCTATGATTCTTCTCATTTTCAGCACAGTGACTGTGAGATCCTTCAGAGTTAAAACAGTAAGGTAATACCATTTCCAGAAAGAGAAACCTAACTTTATTGAATTCTATTTTTATTTTGAGAAAGATAAAATCGGTTCTGATGTTTGTATCTAAGACAAAACAAATATAATGTAGTTCTAAATTTTCAAGTCTTCCATTCTGCTCATAGGAAGAATGCATAAAATTGTGTTAGGTTATTTTGGCAATAGAGAGATTAAAATCAAGTATTATAAATAAACATAATTTTTGGAGGATGGGAAAGTAAGTACAAGTCCAGTCCCCTCCTCCCTACACCAAGGCTGAGAAAAGTGTCTTAGCATAGGTCCCAGGATCTAAAAAGTCAGCCCATGCACCAAGGACGGGTTCTGGTCCTACTGCCTGGGCGCCTCCCAAACAGTACAAGCTAATCAACTGTCTCGCTTATCCAGAGGGCCTGGTCCAGTTCCATGGTTGGAGGAAGCACAGGGACAAATAGCCAAACTAGTGGAAGCACATTCTTATCTGTTCATGAATAATACTGATTCCTTTTATCTATTAAAATAGCTGCACTGTTGGTGCTATTTACAACAGTAGTAGCAACAAAATAATCTCTGAATGCTACATTTCAAAACATCTCTTCCTAGGCCTGGAGAGATGGGCCAGTGAGTAAAACACTTGCTGCTCAACTGTGAAGGTCAGAGTTCAGATCCCCAGAACACATGTAAATGCCAGGCGGGCATGATAGTCTATCTGTAATACCAGCTGGCAGGAAGAAGAAACAGGGAATTCACAGAGCAAGCTGGATAGCCAAACCAGTCATATTAGAGCATTCATTGTTCAATGGAGAGATCCTGCCTCAGTGAATATAGCAGGTAGTAATTTAGAAAGACTATCAATGCGAGCCTTGAACCCCACCACCACACATACATATGCATACACATGAACATGCATATACATATGCACATATACTACACACATACAAATGCAAGAAAAGGAGTAAAAATTTTCTTAATATATAATAAGAATTTTTCCCCCTGCCTGTTTTTGAAGCAGGATCTCATTATGTAGCCTTGGTTGGCCAAAAGCCTGCTGTATAGATCAGGTTAGCCTGGAACTCACAGAGATCTGTTTGCCTCTTCCTCCCAAGTGCTAAAATTAAAAGCCTATGCCACCACACCCATTTTGCCTAATTTTAATAATGAGAATATGTACTTAGAATTATTTTAGTTGGCTATTTTATAAGCATACTGTTACTAATTAATGTCACTTTAATATGGATATATAGTACATGTTATTTAATATATCAGTTTTTTCCCAGATTTTGTTTTATTACATCTATGAGATTTACATCTTGATTTGAATATGTAGATAGAATTGTTAAATTCTGAATTCAAACTAGTACTAGATAGCAATATTTTTTTAGGTCCATGCTAACACAATAATGGCTTATAATTAGCATAGCATTATCAGTATGCAAATATGCATCAACATTAGTTTCGTGTATCAAAAGTCCATCCACATTTGGTTATTTCATTATCAGGTTGTCAGAGATATTACCATTTCACTGGGATAGCTTCTCAGCTGGCCTAATGCAATATGTACATAAACACTGCATTAAATATAATTAGATGTCTTTCCCCCTTCTAGTAGGAAACAAAC
This sequence comes from Peromyscus eremicus, assembly GCF_949786415.1. Taxonomy (NCBI): domain Eukaryota; kingdom Metazoa; phylum Chordata; class Mammalia; order Rodentia; family Cricetidae; genus Peromyscus; species Peromyscus eremicus. The sequence goes on along the minus strand of NC_081420.1, from coordinate 49,430,735 downwards.
AACAACTCTGTCTGATGAAAGTTAACTGTGATAGACCGAATGAATAAAGGTTATATAATTACAACTCTGCTTTCAAAAACAAGTGATGAGACTACCTGAGCAAACATTTCCTCTTTCTCAAAAGACAGTTGCTCCACTAACTCGGCTGTCATTATGGCAGGCAGTTTTAAAGCTGACCTCATTGAAAGTGTGTTATATTGTGATGAATGAAATTCAAGTTAAGTAATTCTGATCATTTGAACTATAAAATGTCTAGTGGAATACATTTAGTTCCATCAACTCATTCCAGGTCCGCATGACAATTATTTTATAGGTTTGTAAAATGCATACCAACTGCTTCACACAACTTATTGCTCTAGTGAATGGCTATGAATTTGGAAGAACAAATTCCTGTGAGCATCAAGAATTACATGCATAGACAGCAGCCAGCAAATTCCTTCAGTTATCACCATTAGAAGATGGGTAAGCATCTCCTTGTGCATACAGAAAAGAAAAACATGAGAGAATCAGTAACTGTTAAATAATCATCAAGCTCAAGATAAAAGCATGATTATGTTTTCTATATTTTGACTGTAAAATGACTGCTTTGGAAATGTGGATATTTTTGCAAAAATGCTTTGTTTATATTCTTTTATGTAGAGATTTATTTATTTACTTTATGTATATGAGTGTTTGTCTACATGTATGTATGCACACCATATTGTGAAGTGACTATAGAGGCCTGAACTCCCAGAACTGGAGTGAGAGGTAGTCATGAGCCACATGTGGGTGCTGAGAAGCAAACCCTCCAGTCCTCTGCAAGAGCAGCTAGTGCTCTTAAACAATGTGCCATCTTTCCACACATATCCTTTTCTTGTTTTTGTTTTAAATATTTGATTATATTCTTAATACATCTCCTGGTATAACTCAAAATATGAGTACTTTAACAAAATAAGGTTCTAAGTTATTTAATGGATAGTAGGTTATATCTGAACTCCAGTTGTTATTAGTTTCTGGCAATAGTCGGGACACTGACGATAGAGATGGTATTTTGTAAATGCGAGAATGAGCAGTTTAGAATCATCAGATCCCAGGTCTAACATCCTTCCTTCCCCTTCTGGCTTTGCTTACTTCCTTGGAAGCTCAATTTTCTGATTCAACCACAAGTCTTATAGTATGAGATTGCAACATTCATATGATTTGCACAGTACCTGTCATACATTTGGTCCTAAATTATTACTGATTTCTTTTCTCCAAGGCATGGTGTATCCCTCATCATCTTCACAAGGAGTAATTAAAAACATTTTCTGATAAGAATCTATGGTTCACTGCATCTCTATGAACTTAAAAATAAGCTTCATGAGACAAACTAAGATTTTTTTCAAAGTTAATGAAGCTAAAAATAAAATTTTAATTGTGCTCATACGAAATATTATATTTCCTTAAATATATTACCTCCTTCTAACATAGTGGTCTGAATTAAAAATTCAAAAATTATGAGTTCACTTTATTTACCTGATGACAAATCTCAAAGAGATCAATATTAAACTACCCCATGCCATTCCTTAACAATTGCTACTAAATCACAGGGGAAATTTGATCTGATATTTAGAACTCTGTAGGGAAGAGTCAAAACCTGTCTTCCACCATGAGTTTCCAAGCTACATGAAATCCAAGTTATCCTAAGAAATGCTATAACCAATATCATCACCATACTTCCAAGTCAAATAAAGAAATATGCAATTAAGTGTTCATTTAATTAGAACTCTAAGCCATATCCTTCTTCTCAGTGTTAATTTGGTTTGGTATTTTCCCGTAATCTATTCAGTAAAATACTGGGATTTTATTCTGGCCACATGCTGTCTCCTGACCTTCTTTTTCGTTTATCATAGAACACTAATGCAGAACTATAGACTATTAAGTTGTCTGTATTTTATTACGCTAAATAAGTTCCCAGGTGTAACTTGAATGTCAAATGCATTTTTGATAAACTGGGAAAAATAGTTCATATAACTGAACATAAACTAGAGCAAAGTCCATAAATATCAAAATCTATAATTAAAAGGCATCCATTGTCATACAGTGACTAAAGAAAGAAAGAACCACTTCCCGTATTGTCCCATTGAACATCCTACTTATTGCAATTTTTCCAGTAACCAAACCTGAGAAAAACGAGTAACATCTATCAGAGAATTTTATCATCATCAATACTTTGTTGTAGTTGGTTGTTTTACTCTTAGTTCTTTGGGAACCTGCCACCCAGCTCCCAAATAGATAACATAGAGGTTTATTATTACTTATAAATGGGTGGCCTTAGCATGGCTTGTTTCTCGGTAGCTTTTCTTAACTTTAACCCATCTACCTTTTGCCTCTGGGCTTTCATCTTTCTCTATTTCTGTATACTGTTCTTTACTTCTTACTCCGTGGCTTGTTGTGTTGCTGGGTGGCTGGCCCCTGGAGTCCTCCTCTCCTTCTTTTCTTGCTCATTCTCCTTTTTTCTGTTTGTCTCCTTCTATTTATTCTCTATGCCCACCTATTTCTCTCTCCTGCCTCGCTATTGGCCATTCAGCTCTTTATTAGAACAATTAAGTATTTTAGACATGCAAAGTAACACAGCTTCACAGTTAAACAAATGCAACATAAAAGAATCCAATATATCTTTGCATCATTTAACAAATGTTCCATAGCATAAACAAATGTAACAACATATTAAAACAATATTCCACGACACTACATTCTACTTGATTATCTTTCAAACCAAATACTACTGAAATTCTTGATTCCATTTGATCATCAACTGGAAATGAATGCACTCTGCTACTGTAGACAAAGGCCATATTTTCCACATAGTATCTGTTTCAGCAGCCTGTGAGTGGAGGTTTTCCTATTTCCTAGTTTCACCTTATTGCCCTTGGAGTATCCCAGACAAACTTCGCCTCTCACCATTCTTGCAGACCAGATCTTCATCACAGTAGCTCCCTCTTCACATTAGCATGACAACATGATACCATTCAAGAGATTTTAGCTCATATACTCCTTCAAAGCACAGAGACATTCATAAAATCACTCATTTAAACAGAATAATTCAGTGCCTTGAGCACAATACAAGCCCCATCATCTCAGGTAATTGCTGATATTATTCAGGCAGATAAGAACTTCTCCATCCTGGGCGCCACCAAGAAAAATGTATTAGGATTTGGGAGTGAAGCTCAGTGGTAATACTCTTGCTCAGCATATGCCATACCCTGGGTTCAATCTACAATACTGGAACAACAAACAGAATGTGGTCACATGTCAGAACATGAAATGTTAAACAGCTACAGTGTCTTTGGGCTATTCTTCTGAGTTCTAGAGGCAACCTCATCCCTCATCATCATTTATAAATCTTACTTGGGTCCATTTATATTGGTACTCTCAAATTGGTCCACTCTAATGAGCTCCCAATTAGGAAGAGGCAATAATCTAACCACACAGTGCAACAACTGAAGACCCTCCATTAGTGTTCTTCACACACTTCTTCATTGTAGGGAAGTCAATGATTCACTCTCTTGTGTTTTTACAACAAAACAAACAAAAAGAGGAATCAGGAATAAAACATACTTTCTTTGACCACCATATATTTTATTAGTACCACTGCAAGCTGTGTGTTGGACTCTTGGAAAACACACAGTTAACTGGCACATTATCCCTTGGCATACATATCCCTACAGACTCAGAACAGCCACAAAGGCCTCTCGCTAAGACAGAAGGGACACTTTCAGGGCAGAGTCTCTGGCTTACCCCTTGAACAGAAAGAAGTGATTTCTAACTTACTGATGTTAGAAAGGGTCACTTTTCTGGACATATTGCCCTCATCAAAGTTCCAGAAGGACCACCAGAAATAACAGGTTTCTGATTAGAGTGTCACCATTCCATATCATGGAGAGTTCAAGAGGTTTTCTGTTCTTTGATGAAATGTTCCCAGCTTTGCCATTAGGGATCCTGGAAATCCCAAGGCGTGTATTAAAAGCTTGATCACCAGGTGGCACTCTCTAGAGGGGATGGAATCCCTAACAGGCTGCCTACTGGGAGGCTTTCTTGCCTACTAGTTAGGAATTGGAACTACAGACTAGACATGTCTGTGAGAGCAGTGCTACAGAAGTTACCTGAGGAAGAAAGACCCACCCTGAATACGAGTGACACCATACCATGTGGTACACTGAATAAAAGAGAAAGCCAACAAGGTACCAGCATTCGTGGCTCCCTGATTCCTGGCTGAGGACATAATACAGCCAGCTGCCTCCCAATCAGGCAACCACCACTAGAGCCTTTCCTTCTCCCTGCCATGTCTTCTCCATGGTGATGACCTGTTGCATCACACTGTGGGCCGAAATAAACCCGTCCTACCTCCTACCTTGAGTTGCTTTGTTGGGTATTTGGTTAAGGACAATAACTAATACTGCCACAAAGCCTGGATGTATGATGTATGAGTATGAGTGATATTCTCTCTCTCTCTCTCTCTCTCTCTCTCTCTCTCTCTCTCTCTCTCTCTCTCTTCGTGTGTATGTGTGTGGGGTCACCAGTTTCAACACACACACACACACACACACACACACACACACACACACACACACACACACACACTTGAGCTTAATGACAGGGATGCTGAATTCCATGGGTTGACATAATTAGAATTACAATCTCCAGAAGACAAGAGGCTTCCTCACTTTGCCTCTGTCTTTAAATCATGGGAGAGTACTGGGATACAACAGACACTGAGTCCTTTGTTGTGACTGAACAACTGAAGCAGGGGAAGTTCATCAGTCTCCTGGCATCTTGCTTGGTCATTCTTCCATCCAGTCGCAGTGTTCCAGGGACTAAGTAATCCACTCTGAGAGAAAATCAGGCAAGAGACCTATAAACTAACTTAAAGGTATCTTCATTCTTTTCAAGAAAATTAGTTTCCATTCATTCATACCGGAAGCTGTATGGGGAAATATACTGGATTGACAGAAAAGTATGAGGGAGAAAAAAAGCAGAGGTAATTTTTATGGTTTGAAGTATTTTCTGAAGGTTTTCGCTGCCTTGTCTCTATAGGTATTCACAATTATTGACTAAGAAACCATCCGGGAACTCCCACACAAAGCCACCTGCTCTCACAAGCCAGATGTCAGTGTTTGAAGCCTGGCTGGGTTGTAAATACAGCCTGATTATGGTTGATTTGGTCTGATCAGAGATGCCTGCAATAAGCAGAATGGTATCAGATGCGAGCCGTGGGGGAATATTTTAAGGTGATTGTGTCTTGCAAGTTAACATTTTATAACCAGGCACAGTTTACCACATCACTAGCAAACCAATTTTTACATTCAAACAAATTAAATTTGAAGCATGAAGCAGAAATCATAAAGGACCCACCATCTGATTCCACGAACCAGAGATGCTTCAGAGGGAGGAAATAGGGGTTTAAAACACGCTATTCCTTTAGAGACAAGGCAAATCCTCTTAACCGAGGTGGCACTGTGGAAGTGAGCAGGATTTATGCTCCATGGATTATATAACTTACTATTCATTACACCTCATTACCTGATCCTGCGATGCTCCTGACCTTATTGGTTTTTGTCTGACTCAAGATTCTGTCACAGACTGCCCACACTGTATCCACCCTTCACCTTCAATCTTTTCCCTGTTTTGAGCCAGGAAAGGAAATAGGCTATACAGTCAGCTGCAAAGCTGGTTTACAGAATTGAAATCAAGTTATGAAAGAATGGTTCTGCCGCAGTTATCTGTTGAGGCACAGTGCACCATGCCAAGGTGCTCTACGTTTATGTGGTCCTGATTTATTTGCTCACAATGCTGGGAATCAGCAGCCAGAGCTAAGCTAGTTGGTTTGTTTTCTTCTCACCTACAGCCACATGCAGGGAAGCATCTGCTTCGGCACTGGCTGCTGACAGAGCATCACCATTCTCCTCCTGCTTTCTCATTTCGCACTGAGTCAGAGTCATCATTTTGGAGTAACTGCAATAGGGTAGTCCTTTAAGTGGGCAAGACCAATGTAAAAGCTCACACAACATTTCCATGTTAGCTACATTTGTTTATTTACCACTGTGGAGTAAGTGGTGGGGCCCAGCTAAAGACAATGAAGGAGTGAGATAGATGAGTGGACAGTAAGAGGGAAGCCACACTAAGCCACCAGCTTCAGAGTCTGCATGATACCCACTCTCCAAATACAAAGGAATAAAAAAAAAAAAACAGAGGTGGAGCATTTTGGCTATGAAATGCTTCTTCATCCAGTGACTGATGGAAGCAGATGCATAGATCCACGGCCAAACCTCAGGTGGAGCTCCAGGAGTCCAATTGGCCAGAGAGAGTAGGGATTGTATGAGCAAGAGATATCGAGACCATGATTGGAAAAAGCACAGGGACAAATAGCCAAACTAGTGGAAACACATAAACTGTGAACTAATTGCTGAGAAGCCACCATGGAACTGGACCAGGCCCTCTGGGTAAATGAGACAATTGATTAGGTTGAACTGTTTAGGAGGCCCCCAGGCAGTGGAATTGGAACCTGTCCTTAGTGCCTGAGCTGGCTTTTTGGAGCCTGGGGCCTATGCTGGGACACTTTGCTCAGGTTTGGTGTAGGGAGGAGGGGACTGGACCTGCCTCGGTTGAGTCTGCCAGGCTGGGCTGACTCCCCAAGGGGAGACCTTGCCTTGGAGGAGGTGGGAATGGGGGTTGGATTGGCGGGGAAGGCTGGGGGGTGCAAGGAGGGAGGACAGAGGAATCTGTTGATATGTAAAATTAAATTAATTATAAAATAAAAATATTAAAAAAAGAACTCATGCTGAGGTGCTGGGAACGTGGCATAGAGGACAAAGTGCATGCTGAAAAGCAGTAAGACTGGAGTTCATATCAGCAGCATCCAACCCAGGCAGGCATGGTGGCTCACTTCTTAATCTCAGGGCCTTGGGGATAAAGACAGGGGATCTCTGGAACAGACTAACCAGGAAGAAGTTAAGGAAGACGTCCAACATCAACTTCTGGCTCCCACATGCACATACACAGGCATACTCATTGCATTCATGTGTACCTACACACATGCCAATATGTGCAAGCACACCCATATCTATGCATCCCACACATACATACACATGCAAAATACATCTTGATGAATATAATTATATGTCTTGTTTTATGAAGTATATCTTACACTGAAGCACAGAGAGCAATGATTTATTTGGTTGATTTTATAATAATCCCATTAAGGTCAAACTGCCCCCAACAGCAGCATCTATGGACATACTCTGTATATCTCAAGCAGTACATAGAAGACACTCCTTCCCTGACACTTAGGAACTATGTACACTCAGAGCTTACAAGACACACCTTCTAGCATTCCAATCAACACCAAATAACCTTTCTTTACTTGCACATATTCCTAGCTAAAATTTAAATGTCATCAAACACTAACTCACTTTATGACAGTCTCACCTTGGAGACTTGTATTTAAAAGTCACAATATTTATTTTGGCATCAGCATGTAAATTATGATCCTTGAACTTGTATCAAAATGTTTCATTTCCCTCTGGTATTAGACTGCTTCCTGCTTCAATTCCATGGGACTTAACTTCACTGATGTTAACCTCAACAAAAAGTCCTATCTTAGTGAGACTTGTTATCAATTATTTCTTTATAAATGGCCTACACTGTGAGTCTGGATCTGATGGAAAAACCACTAAGGAGCTTTAGAATTATAGAGGTCAAAGTCAAATATAATTGTCTTCCTATTTTTGTGTGTTCTCCTAAGCTATGGATTAGTACATTTCCACAGGTTTGAACAACCTCAGGCAATATCATGACAGCATCCTAATAAAGAGCATCAGGGCTTAAACATAGCTGCATTCATAACTGATCAGACTATTGGCATCTAGTCATCACTGGGTACCACAACTGGTCTCAGATTTTGACTGGGGAAAATTTTATGAAAAGTGACAGAATTGAAATAAGAATGTTTTCTTTGCAACTGGGAGAGATAACTCAGTTAAGAGATCTTATCGCTTTTCCAGAGGACCAGAGGTTCGGTTCCCAACACCCACATGATAGCTCACTACCACCGAAAACTTTAGCGCCAGGGGATCCAACACCCTCTTCTGGACTCTTCAGATACTGCATGTACATGATACACATAGATGCAGGCTAAATACTCATACATATAAAAATAACTTTTTTAAAGAATAATTTCCTTCTGGGAAGGGCGCTTAATTTGTCACTAATCATTAGAGTAAATTTGAATAGCTTCCAAGATCAGGGAGTGAAGTTACATATGTCACTTGTGCCATTCAATGAAAGTAAAACTTGAAAGAAGAAAGGCCTCAGTTAAACACACCATTTGATACTGTAATTTCACAGGAAGGACTATTTACTCTCCCTATATTTCCTGTCCTGTTTAAATCCCCCATGGTGACAGTCCTAGATACAAAGCATTATGTAACACGTTATCAGTGTATGGTGGTCAAGTGATATGCAGAATACAAATCATAGAAATTCAGCTAGCCCCATGATAGAATCATAAAACACAGTTTAATTAATATGTACATATATTTTCAGTAGAGTTTGTCTGATAATATTTTAGACATTTAAAAATAATCCTCAAAAGGAAATAGCAATTTGAATCATTATTTATTTTTATGTCTCCAAATACCAGCAATATTAAATATCTTTCATATTTATACTAAGAATGTTCATATCCTGTTTTGTAAAACATATATTTGTATTTATAATCAACTTGCTACTGAGAGGCCCACTTTGCTATTACTAATTTGAAAAATTATTGATATATGAAAACTATTATTCCATATTTGTTATATTCCTTTTATGATTCATGTAATTTTAACAAAACTTTTTCTTTTATTGAAAAGAGATTCTTTTCTCCTACAGTATATTCTGGCTATAGTTTCCCCTCTCTCTACTCGTCCCAGTCACTCCCTTCTTGACCCATTCCCTTTCTGTCTCTCATTAGGAAAGAACAGGCTTGTAAGAGATAACAAACATGACAAAATAAAATAAAAGATGAAGCCAAAACTTTCATATCAAAGTTGGACAGGGCAACCCAACAGGAGGAAAAGAGTCCCAAGAGCAGGCACAAGAGTCAGAGACCCACTCATTCTCAAAGTCCTGAGCCCCATAAAAATACTAAGCTAATAGCTGTACTATACACTCAGAGGACCTGGTGGGACCTGTGTAGGTCTTGTGCTTGCCTATTAGTCTCTGTGAGTTCATATTTACCTTACTTAGTTAATTCAGAGGGCCTTCTTCTCTTGGTGTTCTCCATCTCCTCTGGCTCTCACATTCCTTCCTCCTCTACTTGCCCTGGATTCTCTGAACTCTGAGGGAAGGGATTTGATGGAGACCTTCCATTTAGAGCTTTGTATTCCAAGGATTCTCTCTCCACATGATGTCTGGCTGTGGGTCACAGCATCTGTGCCCATCTTCTACCAAAGATGATGATAACTGGATAAGGTACTGATCTGTGAGGATAGCTATGGGAGCCCACAAAGTTTTCCTAGTGAGATCTGAGCTTGCTTTACCCAGCAGGGTTGCATTAAGGGATGGCTTTACCATGTGCGTGATTACCAGGTGTTTGGAAGGGTCTGTGCTTGGCTGTGTTATGGGGAGGTCTTTTGCCCCACCCCTTGTCATTCCTATAAAAAGCCCTTTTGAAGAAACAGAGGAGCAGGTAGATATTGATCCAGGTCCTCCTGAAGCTATACTATGTTTCTGTCTATCTTCTCCACACTGTCTTTGTATCTAAATATTTCTCATCCCTCTCTCCTCAAGAGCAACCTGGGTAAAAGATTATTTATTCCCTGTGTTTTCATGGGTATAGTTAACATCCTTAGATTGGATGGTTTTTTTCCTAGCATCTTCTTTGGGGCTGGATTCGTAGATATATATTGTTTAAATTGGACTTTATCCTGGAACTTTTTTTTTTCATTTATGGTGACTGAAAGTTTTGCTTGGTAAAGTAGTCTGGGCTGGCATCTGTGGTCTCTTAGAGTCAGCAGCAAATCTGTCCAGGCCCTCTTGGCTTTTAGAGTCTCCACTGGGAAGTCAGGTGTAATTCTAATAGGTCAGCCTTTATATGTTACTTGGTGTTTCTCTCTTGAAGCTTTTAATATTCTTTGTTCTGTATGTTTATTGTTTTGATTATTAAATAGCAAGGGTACTTTTTTCTGGTCTGATCTATTTTGTGTTCTGTATACTTCATGTACCTTTATAGATAGCTACATCTACAGGTTAGGAACATTTTCTTCTATGATCTTGTTGAAAATATTTTCTGGGCCTTTGAGCCAGGATTCTTCTCCTTCCTCTATCCTTATTATTCTGAGATTTGTTCTTTTCATAGTATCCCAGATTTCCTTGATGTTTTGTGTCAGGAGTTTTTTAGATATAGCATTTTCTTTGACTGATGTATCCATTTCATTTATCATACCTTCAGTGCTGAGAATCTCTTTTCTGTCTCTTGCATTCTGTTGATGATGCTTGCCTCTGTATTTGTGTTAGAATTCCTAAATTTTTCATTTCCACGATTCTCTGGAAATTTATTTCCAGAAATTTGTGTTTTCTTTATTGCTTCTACTTCCATTTTCAGATATTGAACAGATTTATTTATTTTCTTCATTGTTCCCCTCCCCCTCCACCCTCACCCCTGCAGTCCTTGGCTTTCTTTAAAGAATTTATTCATGTGTTTTCCTGGATTCTTTAAGGGACTTATTCATTTCTTCTTTAAGGACTTCTATCATCTTCATATAGTTGGTTTAAAGGTCTTTTCCTTGTGCTTCAGCTATGTTGGAATGGTTAGAGACTTCTGTTGTAGGATAGCTGGGCTCAAGTGGAGACATATTGTCTTACTTGTTATAGACTGGGGATTTTGTTGTTGTTGTGTTTTTGTTTTGTTTTGTTTTGTTTAACTGGCGTATAGGCATCTGGTTTGGGGATAATTATAGGTCTAGTTGTTTATATCTAAGTTTGTGTTTGTTGGGTGAGTGTTTTGTTTCTTGGTTTCTGTTTCCCCTCTGGATTTTCAGAGAGTGTGATGGCTGTGTTTTGCCTGTTTTATAAGACTGTTTAACTGGTATGTTCATGAGAATACCTGCTGGTGTTGGAGGTTGAGATACTGAGATGAGTTGGAGGAAAGGAAGTTTGGAAGAAAAGATCACTTTGATCCAGTGGGAAAGGGGTTGGGGAGAATAAGGAGACTGCAGCAGGTTTCCTGCTACAGAGCTGGGGATGAGACTGGGAGTATTGGATCTTAGGAGCAGTAAGAGAGGTGTGGGTCTCCCTTCAGCCTATTTGTTGCACTGGAAAGAGCATCCCTTGGGTTAGCAGGAGGTGCCTGCTGAGGTTAGAATCTGGGACAAAGCAGTGATTTGGGGGAGGAAGGTTAGAAAGGGAAGAAGATCTGTGTGATCTACAGGAGACCGGGAGCAGTGGAGTCAGGGTAGGCTGCTACAGGCACTCTGCTGCAGAGCTTTGGATGAGACTGGGGGATTAGATCTGGAGGAACAGAGAGGAGAGAAGGTCTGCAGGCAGTCTACCTGGTTTTCTGGCAGGCATGGCCTGTGGGTTATCAGGGGTACCTGCTGCAGTTGGGAGATGGGATAAAACAACCAAATTGGGGGAGGGTATGAGGAGATGGACTGTAGGATCCACAGATGTGGATGGAGGAAAACTAAGCTGGTATTCTATTGTAACACTGGGGATGAGACTGGGGGATTGGATTTGGAGAAGAGGAGGGAATGGTGAAGACCTTAATCCCTGTTCTGGTTAGATGATATGTTTCCAGTGAATGCCTGCTGGTGTTGGAGGCTGGGTACTGGGCTATGTTGGGGGAAGGAAAGTTGAGGGAGAAGATCTTTGTGAGCCGTTAGGGATGGGGTCAGATAGGAAAGAAAGACTGGAGCAGGTTCCCTACTACAGAGTTATATGAGATGGGGGCGGGATCGGATCTCAGGAGCAGTAGAAGAGATGTGGGTCCACCTTCAATAAACAGAAAATTTTAATGTTCATGAAAATCTGCCCTTCTTGCTTATAATAAAATTATGCTGAGAAAATTCTTGTCTATTAGAAAGTAATATATATATAATTATTTTACTCTGTTATATTGTATTAATTTCTATTGATCTAATTTTTGTACATATACATATGCCTATTGTGTATTAATTTTGACCTAAAAGTTTATTTTATAAATGCCCATATTTGTCTCCTACAATGTTATTTAAACATGCAAATACAAAGGGAAAATAAGAAACAAGGGAATAGACAGATACTTTCCAGAGAAAATCTGAAGGAGCCTTCTGGACAGATTACATCCTTCCATAGAACTGGTTTTAAGGGCTGGTTCTAACAGCACAGACACAGAGAGCACAGGTCAATAAACTCCACAAATCACTCCTGTGGTGTACTGCTCTGTGTGCCTTCTCTCGGACTCAGTTTCTAGAAATTCACATGGCAGAAACAACCGGGGTCGGGGGTGGGGTGGGGGTTCTGACCCTAATCAATGGGGCTCTAGGTAATATTAAAGGATGTCCTTAGAGTTCAGTGCCCCATAGCTTAAGGTTGAAAATGCCTAAAGTCTGTGCTACATAGTTAATCATGTAAAATCAAGTCTCAAATTCTAAACAAGAATCATCATGTTATGAAATTAATTGGGAAACAGTAAGAATATGGAAAAGCGAGGTGGATCGGGATGGTCACTATGCAAATGTCAATCCATTCAAAGCCACCAAACTCAGCGTTTTTCAGAAGATAATGTGAATAATGTGTCCTGGCTTAAATCTTAAATTCCCCCAAACCTCTTGTGTTGAAGAATTGGTCCCCAGTGAACCAGAGAGTATTGAATCATTAAGATTCTGCAGCCATGAGTGGATCAACCCACTCAAGTGTTCAGAACATAAGGAGTTCCAGGTCAGGAGTTCCGTTTAAAAACTGAGCTCAATCTTTATGCCAGTTGCCATGGGACTAGCAGCTTTCCTCTGCCACATGCCTGCCATGATGTTCTGCCTTGCAACTAGCCTAAAACCAATGAGACCCGGTGGCCATGGACTGAAACCTCTGAGCCCATCAGCCAAAACATGTTTCCTCTTTTAAGTTAATTGTTCTCATGCATTTTGTCCCAGTGACAGACAGCCAAGTAATACAGCAAGAAGGTGAATTATTGAATCTGCTAAACCTTCCAAGTGCAAACCCAGAATTAACCACAATTTATAACTGCATTCCAGATGTCTATAATATTAATAAATTATATCTTTATTCTCTGTGACAGCAGCCCAGCTTCTTTCAGTCTTTCCAAACATCCCCAGAGTTCCATTATCTATTTGTTATTTGTGAAAGGTTTACAAAAGAGAGAGAAACCACCAGAGCCACACTGAGGCCAAAAACCAAAGCTTTATTGAACTACAAACTGCTGGGCTCTACCTGAGAAAAGAGAGAGGAGCGGTGCCCAGAGAGAGTTTGGGTTTTTGTAAGTTATGCAGGAGATTGGCTGGAGGGCATTAAGGGGAAAGAGACTGCTGTGAAAAAAAACTATTGTGAGCAGAAATTTTTATGAGGGGACCTCTAGTCCTTAGGATAACAGGATGTTGTGGGAGTAACAGCAGGATGCTATGGTCAGGCTGCTCTCACTGAGATAAGGGTCAGATTCTGAGACATGAAGGACATGCAGTTTCCATTTTCCCCAAAAGAGGCTAGTTCCCACATGGGTTGTCCATCTTGGTGTCTTAAGTGGCTTCATCTTGGCTACAGACTTGGGCCATCCTAATAATATGTAGTTGAATTTATTCTGGAATAGAATGAGGAAATCTGTCTGAAGTGTTTGAAACACTCTTTGAAATATTTCCAGACATACAAAGGAGTTTATCATCATCTATCACCATCTATCTACCTACCTATTATTTATCTATCAGCTGAAATCTATAAAATCTATTAATATACTTATCACTTACCTATAATCTATGACATAGCTTTCCTCTATTATGTATTATCTATCATCTCTCTCTCTCTCTCTCTCTCTCTCTCTCTATATATATATATATATATATATATATATATATATATATATATAATATATATATACACATATAGCATCAACTTATTAATCTACCTAGATGCTTACATATTACCTTTCTATTATTCATTATCTATATTTATCATCTATTATCTATAATGCCCTATCATCTTTATATTACCTATTATCTTATATCATCTTCTTTCATCTGTCTATCTTCTATCATCTATTTATCATTATCCTTATATTATCTATTTATCATCTATTATCAAACACCTATATCTCTATATTTGTCTATATATCCTCCACTTTCTATTTATTATTTATCTATATCTATCCATATCATCATCTATATATCTGCCTGCCTATCTCATTATTGTCTTTCTGTTATTTATCTACCATATATATATATATATATATATATATAATCTATCTTCTATTTGCCATCTATTTATCTATATGTCTATCATTTATCTATGTATTATCTATATTATCTCACTTGATATCTATCCAATCCATCTCTCTGTTTATGAATGTTCTTGCTATCTGTCTATTTATCTGTCTGTCTGCCTGTCTGTCTCTCTCACAGGCTTGCAGACCTGAGCAGAATTTCTGATCTGGGTGTTCTGCTGTGTTCCCACGTGGGTCCCCTTGTCAACAGCTGGCCACATCAGTGTGCCTTTTTTTTGATTGACTGTCTATCTGCAAGAAGTCAGTTGTGAGCAAGTGTCATCCCAGGGTCCTCACTCAGTGTTCCTCTGATGCTTTCTGGATAAAAGTAAGTGTGAGATGTGTCTGCTCCCATGCATGCCGTGCCCCAAACTATTGGCTTGGCTTTTCCTCATTCCACATCAAAGCCTCCTGGGCTGCAGGAAATTACTACGGTTATCATGCATCACCTTTCACTTCCTTCCAGTTGAACCTTCCTTCCTGTACAGGAAATGAGAAATTACAGACTGTTTCCCACAAGCATTTCTATCAAACATTTCTAGTTTAAAAAAAAATTCTCAATTCACATTATTCCTTAGAAGTCACTATTAAATGAGATCATGAAATAATCTCACAAGAATAAAAATAATAATGCATTTATGAGTAGCTTTGAAAAGAAGTTTTTAAAGAAGTAATTTAGGCCATTGGGATGGCTCAGTGGGTCAAGGCTAATGCTCTAATGCCTGACTCCTTGAGTTTAGTTCCTCAGGCTCACAAGATAGGAGACAACTGACTCCCCAACTGACTCTGTCTTCTGACCTCCACACATATGCTACGATGTACACACAAACACATACACACACACACACACACACACACACACACGTGCAAAATAAACAAATAGAATCCTGTAATTAAAAATAAATAGTATTAGGATGTATTTTCTGATTTAGATACTGATTTAAGTGGAGTTTGTTACAGAATGAGTTATCAGTCTCCCCTGCACATATGTTGAAACACTAACCACCAGCTCTCCAGCAGGTGACTCCTTTAAAGAGATAACAAAGATAAAAGTAGATCTTGTCAGCAGGCTCTCATCTCCCCTGACTGCTGACCTTATAGGAAGAGAAGTGGTGCTAAGAATACCCAAGATGAAAGACAATGTGGGAAGACGACCCTCTGCAAGTCATGAGGAAAGACTCCTAAGGAAAGCTGTATCTCAGACCCCAGCAGCAGCACTATGAGAGAGGAGAATGTCTAGGTAATTCTCCCACCTGTGTCTTTCTGTCCACAGAAACTCCAGCAAATCAACCAGGGCTCTCTTCCTCTGTCAGTAGGAGTTTCTCACCTTTACCTGGGTATTTTAGTATTTAAGTTGTTTCTAAGAGGAGATTTGTTCTTATTCTTTATTTTGTAATGATGGCCAACACTGACTCTTGAACTTAACTTCACTATTATTCTGGTCTTCATTAGAGGACACTTGAGATCTCCAAAAAGACGGTGGACTTTGTACCCCACACAGTGTTTTTTTTTTTTAAGTTTCTCGAGACAGGATTTCTCTGTGTAGTTTTGGTGCCTGTCCTGGATCTCGATCCACACAGTGTTACAATATGGATATATCCAGTACAGAGTGAAACATTAACAAGAACATGTGTGCCTGTGTCTAGTGCACTCATAGTTTTATACAGTGACCAAAAACAACTATGGATGCTACAGAGATGGTTCAGTGTTAAGAGAGCATACTACTCCTGCAGAAGACCTGAGTTTGGTGCCCAGGACCCATATTGGGTGACCCACAACCACCTCTAACTCCAGTTCCAAGGGATCTGAACCTTCAGGCCTGTGCGCAGAAGTACACATACACTCAGCACCACATACACATAGGTAAAAACAAAATAAATATATTAAAAGCAAATCTGTGATTATTTATTAAAAACATGCACCCCTGGAAACCCTTAACTTGGTTCCTGGCAAAATTACATTCACAACTCTTGAGTTATGAAAACATCTCCTTAATGCCATTTTACACTAATTTCTAAGTCTCCATAAAGGACATCGCCCTGCCTTGAAATGTACCTTTGTTTCACTAGTCCCTCCTATTAATTCTGACCCTCTCAACTGAAGGCTCCCCTGAAAAACCAATGTTCCCAGCATGACTGTCATTAGAATAGTTCCTGACAGGTTTTTCAACAGTAATTCCCTACTGCAATGGCAAGATCCTAGATGTAGTATGCCACAAAAATCTACACCATTCTTTCTGCTGCTTGCATATGACTATCAACTGCACTTTGAATGTTATCAGTACCACCAGGACAGTGAACTTACTCCATCCAGACCTTAGACTGCAAGCTCCATATACTAAAACTTGTTCGTTCTTTTCAACTTGTCCAGGCATTGGGTTGGTGGCCAGAATTGAGCCATAGAGTGCCAAGCAAAATCATTGCACACACTCAAGGGTCAGACAGCTTTCTCTGTGTCAAGTGACAATAAAACGCATCACTGTCACCTCCTCACCGAGATTCTCATTCTGAATCCAGACGTTAATGTTGAAAACCTTTGGGTCTTCAATACAAATCCCTCTTTAATTCTGACAGCCAGCTCTCAGAACTTCTGGCCATATTTTGTCAGTTTTGAAAATAGATTGTTTTGTTTGGCAGTTTTCCCTTGGTACTTAGTAAAACCTATGGCACAAGGTATCATTCAGTCTTGGCTCCCAACACCAAATGTAATGCTACATACATAACAGAAACTCAATAGTCTCTAAACAAATGAAGTTATAGACACAAGGAAAATGTCTCAGGAGTAAGAGCACTTGGTTTGTAAGCTGAAGACCTGAGTTCAAATCATAAGGATTCACTTGAAAGGTCAAGCATGGCTGCACATGCCTACCAGCATTGGGAGGCAAACAGGTAGATGCCCAGAGATTTTGGGCCAGCTAGCCTAGGCCAAAATACCACTTAGGATTCTGTCAGATACCCTGTTTCACAGCACTGAAGCAGAGAGTGATAGAGGAAGATACCTGACATCCTCCTCTAGTCTTCTTATGCACACACACACACACACACACACACACACACACACACACAGAGAGAGAGAGAGAGAGAGAGAGAGAGAGAGAGAGAGAGAGAGAGAAACCTGTACACTGACATGCATGTAACATACACATCATTAATATTTAAAGGAAGCTGAAATAATGATTCATGCAATACAAATGAAAGAGCCTTTATGCAGCTTTGTGCTTTTTAAATAAACAGCAAACATGTAAATTGTTGTTATTCATTTTTTTAACCCATGCTTCTCCAGTAAGTGGTCCTATACCCATACATTTACAGGCAGCACTAAGTGGACTTAGTAGAATTAAGAAGAAGAAGAAGGAGAAGAAGAAGGAGAAGGAGAAGGAGAAGAGGAAGAGGAAGAAGAAAAAGGAACACATGAAGTTGGGATGGAGAAGTGGGGGCAGTGATAAAGGAAGGTTTAGAGGGGAGGAATTGGAGGATGGATTTGATCAAAACCCATTACATGATGCATAGAATCCTCAAACAATAAAAGTATTTAGTAAAATAAGAAATCCTATTGCTACTGAGGCACAGTCACGAAGTCATTAAAATTAAAGATGGTCTGTGTGTGTGTGTGTGTGTGTGTGTGTGTGTGTGTGTGTGTGTGTAGAAAGAATACCCAAATATATTTCTATTTCCAGCAAAGAGTTTGCAATGTGGTCATGTGGAATAAATACTCTTCTGGAATGTGAATCTGTTGAAACTGGTTCTGGTAGGCACAAGCTGCAGGGAAGAAGATTGGAATACAAACTAAAACAAGGTTTTATGATGAATTAAGATACTGTAAATAGAAAAAAATAAAACGACCATCATGGATGAAAACACTTCATAATGAGGTGGATTCAAAACAGACAGAGAGTAAGGTCATAGACCTCGTGGTATTTCTGTGTATTGGGCAAGGCTGGTTGTTGATTTTCTTTTTATTCTTAGTAACTCTCTACTTGTCTTTGGAGTTGAAATGTGGTCATTTAAAATTACTTCAGGCTCATTTGAGACTATTTCTTCAATAACAAGGAGCCCATCAACAGTTAGGCATGAATTACAAGTGGCTTGGTGAACCTGCCTATTGTGGCTGAAGGAGTATCTATGGACAGATTATGGAAGATAGGAAGTTACTGCCTCTAGCTGGAGTGCCCACCAGATGCCAATGAATAACTCCAAAATGATGGTCACACAGGTGACCCTGGTTAAACTCAGTAGGTCACAAAGTAAACTTAAAAAGAATGAATCTGGGAAAGAGACTTGTAGGGAAGATAGAGATAGGAGAGAGGAAAAGTGTTGTGGAGAGAGCAATCATAATGCATTATATACATGTAAAAAGTTATCAAAAATAAGCTTATTTAAATAAGAAAGGTTAAAATATAAAGAAGAAACTGTATCACTAGTTTACTTCTCCAGGAATGACCAAGGCCATAATTTCCTATACGCATATTAGTGTGACTCTGGGGCCCTAAGATTCCACTCATTACATAAGTGAGACACTGAGTTACATTAGATGAATAGTTATCAATGGAATTCAACAGGTGGGAATTTGACTAAAATTAATGCTTCCATAGATCATTAAGCTTATGAAAAGTTCAAACACCAAATCCATTTATTAGTACTGGCCCTCTCAAAGACTAGTACTGTAAAATCACTTGGGAAGTGGTTGAATTCCTGTCTGGGTGTTAGTCCCAGAAAACATAATACTGCATACTGAGTCCCTGAAATGATGCCTAGCCATCCCTATAGTAGGCAAGAATCCCAAACAAATCATCATCATAATGTTGCTTGAGAAACAAACAAGTAGAAAGCACCAAGGAGACAGAGCAAGAGTAAAGGCCTGCCACTAAGAGTAATGGCCTGTGTTACCAGAACCTACATGGTACAAGAATAGAACCAACTCACACAAGAGGTCTCCTGACCTCCACACTTGCCATGGTGCACACCTCTCTCTCTCTCCCTCCCTCCCTCCCTCTCTCCCTCTCTCCCTCTCTCTCTCTCTCTCTCTCTCTCTCTCTCTCTCTCTCTCTCTCTCTCTGTCTCTCTCTTTCTGTGTGTGTGTAATTAAAATTAGTTTTTAAAGAGAAGAAAACAAAGCCAAAATTTGTGGGCTAGATGCAGAGAATGAGTGGAAATATTTAGTAACGTTCAGAGGTTTTATAACCTATAGAAAGCATAGAATAAGAAAATCTACTTATACATAGAATCACTGCCTCAATGTGTCACATTCTTGTTTCATGCCTCCTTCTTTTTAAAGTATTAATACTGAACATCAAACCAAAGGTCTTCCACACAAAATCTATGTCACCTATTTTTTGATGTTAAGAAAAGAAATATACTTCCATTCCTAGCTCATTTTCTGAAAACTGTTATTTCAATTTAAATCTAGACAACAACAAAAATCTTTCCAAAAGAATCACCTCTCTAACTCTTCATTTTCACTTCCCTTGAAATTGCTTGTGTTGGTTTAGATAATTCCAGTGTTTCTAAAAAGAAAATTGGATTTGTTCACCTGATGAAATCATGGCAAGATATATTACAAAAGAATTAAGGGACTGGAATAGCCACAGCACTGGGGAGCTGGCATTATCTGGCAGAATTGAAAGCCAATCCTTTGAGCGCTTTTCAAAAAGCCACTTCATCTTGATAATACTTCAAACTCAGTTGTTAAGAGTCGGAAAGAAACAAAGTAATGAGGACCTAGTAAGAGGAGGCTACTGACATTTCTGCACCTGTTCATTTGCTTTACAAATTCAGGAAGAAATAGGCTATTTTTAATTAAAGGATTACTTTGATTCTAGAATAAACACATCCCTCATTATTTCCAAAGCTGTCTTGTATACCAGGGTTTGTGTGCATGCACACACACATGACACAGCAATTGTCTGTCTTAATGTAAAATTTAATCCATTAATAAGTTTTCTGTATTTCATTATACATATGTTTTTTACACATTGTGTATGTTAACGTGTTCTTATGTGTTGAGGTGTGCGTATGTATGTGCAGGAGTCAGAAGTTAACCTCAGGTGCCATTTTTCAAGAGCCTTCCATCTTTTTTTTGTTTTATTATGTTTTTCAAGTTATTTACATGTGTTTCTGGGTAGGTGGGTATGTGCACTCGTGCAGATTCCCACCGAGGCCAGAGGAGTCATTCAAAGTCAGAGCTCCTTGAGTTAGAGTAACAGGTGATTGTGAGCTGCCTGACATGAGTGCTAAGTCATCTTTCCAGTCCTTTATCTTCTTTACTGAGAAAGGGGTCTCTCATTGGCCTGGATCTCACCAATTCCATAAGGATGGCTGGCCAGAAAGCCCCAGTGATCCTCTGTCTTCCCTTCTCAGCACTGGGATTACAGGAATACTACACCATGCCCAGCTTCACTATATGGGATTAAAATCAGGTCTTCATGCTGGTGTGGCAGGTGCTATACCTACTGAAGCAATATCCCCAATCCCATTCATCAACTGAGTGAAAGGTAAAATTGGGCAAGGAGATTTTGGAGTACTTCTTCATTTTGCACAGATTTCTAAAGACTTATAGTTTGGGTTTCCTTTGCTTTCTCTTCTCAGGAGGGCTTAATAGTCCTTCTTTAGGTCCAGAAATGGTTTTTCATTTAACTTTAGGGGGCAATTTGAATACCCAAATATCAATTCTTCAGAATTCAGGACTGGTTGTGTTCAGATATTTTGTCCTTCTCAGTAGGCTATGTCTTCACTCTTTGGAATTGTGCTTGCTACCAATTCCCTAATATTTCAGTAAGTTTCCATATTGTATATCATGATCTTACTTCCAAGGTAAAATGATGCATCTAGAGATAGACAACTGACTTGAATACCTCTAGAAATTCAAGCTAAGGCCAGGATATAATAGGCTGCATCTGTCCTGCCTATTTCAAGAGTGTAGTCAACGTCACAACATTTGGAAATCTCCTTGTAAACCTACGGTCTGAGGAACACACAGGAAGTAAGTTTTCTCAGCATACCTGAAACCTGGACGAGAGTTTGGGATAAGATAAGAAGAAGGGAAGACAAGAAGACTGACTTACAGCACTAAAGTGATGTAGCCTACATTGTCTTAAGCTGCCCATACTTAATATTGAAAATAGTGTTAATAATTTATCATAATCTGCTATGGAGTCTCATACAGCCCAAAAGATATGAGACCAAGCGAGCTGGCTGTTCCTGTTTGTGGCTGGTGTCTAGTCTAGCTTCTGCATCCATAAATTCTTCTCTAGTCATTTATTTATGCCAAGGCCTTTTATACCTTCTACACTCTACCACACCAATGATGGGATTACAGGTATATGTTACCACAACTCCAACTCAAGAAACTTCACAGGGAAAGGTTTGTTGAATGAAGGTCACACCGTAAACCATCCAATGATAGTGTGGTTAGTGTGGCCTGCATACTTGACTATGTCTGCTGGCAGAGTTAGAACTTTCTGACTTATGTCCAGAAGTGGCTCCTAATGCTGTTCTAGGAGACATGTTTCCATGAACCTTATATTTTTCAATTCTTGAGGCATATATTCTAACCTCTGAAGGACCTCTTTGAACCCTGTATCATTAGTCCCAAAATGAGGAGAAAGGTACGATGCATAACTCACTTAAGAATCCTCTAATCAGGGATGGGACTATAGACTGTTCGGTAAAGTGCTGACCTAGCAGGCCTGAAGCCCTGGATTTTTTTCCCCAGCATCAGATAAAACTGGATGTGGTAACATATACCTATAATCCTATCATTGATGAGTTAGAGTGTATCATGCATACAAAACTTTGTATATACAGATAAGCACTGGTAAAGCCAGGAAAGTTAAACACACAGCTTATCTCTTCAATGGAATGAAGCACTTAGCTGTCTTCTCAGAATTCTGGAGGAAAATGCAGTTTACAACCTGGTAGGTAATCCTTCGCTACCTGTTGAGCCAGGCCCTGCCCATATCTTCCAGAATTTACGTTTTTACTTATCCCAGACTTTGCACCCTTAAACTCTTGAGCATTACTTCTAAACCATAAAATTCATCCTCATGATAGATGTCATTTGTGCTTTACAACGGACTAAGTAACTTCTGTGTTATCTCAAGGCCAGGCCAGTACTAACGCCCACAGGGATTATGTTGACCTCAGTCAATCTCCCTAGACCCTAAATCTTGGGCACTATCTCTGAGTCAACAGTATCTATTCTTGTGAAAGAAGCCAGATGTACTTTGTAAAGAATCTCAATGTAAACACGTCTTAAAATGGTTGTGCACTTGGTACTGAGTTAATTGTTATCAGAAAACTTTTTGTTTTGCCAAAATTGTGCCTTGCTTAAATATGACTAAAATAAAATGATCTGGGTCAGACTCTAGAGGTCTTGGCCCAGAACTGGCTACTCAAATCGGGCTAATCAATTTCATTGTTATCTCACCCTGATTTTATTTCCCTGCCTGCTGTAAAGCCTGCAGGGACCCTCTGGCAGTAGAGGAAGGATGATCAGGAGTTAAATGCCACCCATGGCTACAGAGTGAGTTAAAGATTAGTCTGGTCTACATGAGATCCTCTCAAAAAAAAATCAAAAATCAATATCCACAAAAGGAAGGTGCAGAAATCCAGTAACATAGTTAAGAATAGGTTGGTTTGACTTCACATTTACCATATAAAGCAGAGGTTAAAATATTATCAGAATTAAGAGTGATTTTATTATCCTCAAGGAACTGATGCTAAAACAAGGGAGATGAACAACTTAGACTAGAAATTAGAATGAAATCATTAGTGAGGACACAGAAAGAAATCTTTAAATATTTGGTGACGGTGATTTGGCTACATTAAATGCTGCTGAGTAACCACACTACTTTCTATTTTCCCATAGAAACTGATTAACCATGACGTGATGAATTGAATCAGATGAAATGGAGAACAAGAAAAGCAAACTGACTTTCAGAAGCTGCCTGTTCAAATCATGTACATTTTATGAAGACAAGCCTGCTTGTGTCTAGAACACATTATAGAAAGATGCAGGTAAAAGAAAATGTATCAAATGACTCAAAACTCAATCTGTTTTGTTAGGAAAGTTTGAGCTGACATTAATTGGGCAGAATGTCCCTCCTTGGAAGCCTGCAGCATTGAGATTTAGGTATGTCTAGGAATCCTAATCACAGTTAATGAGGCTCAGTTTCTTTTGCACTCTCACATTCTCAAGAGCAGTCTTTGAATTTTCTATCTCTGCAAGATTTACAGATTGATTTTTACTCCCTGTGGGTTTTGTTTTCATCGGTGTGTGAGTATTGTCTTTAACTCCCACAAGTTTATCTATACATTAATTTTTCTTTATGACTAATGTATTATTTTTCATCATTGGAAATATATCATTCAGTCTTATACCCAAATTAATAGTTGTTGCTATTAATTTCATAAAACATACAAAATTAATTTTTACCAAACTTCCTATTTTAAGATAAACTTGGGAAGATGAGAAATTACAGAAAAATATTCAATGATAGGATTAAGTATCTCTAATACCTGAACTGTGGGTTTGCAGGCTGACTTAGGCACTGTCTTTCACTCATTTTTTCAAGCACAAATGTGTCCCAATTTTTTGCCCCAGTATTTTACTTAAAATTAGATTTGTCTAGAAAAGAGGGAATTTTTCAAGAAAAAAAATGGTGGACAAAAGTGTGGCTATCACTCTACAGGTCTGAAGAGGCAGACCAGGCTGATTTAGAGCTTGGGTAGTTCAGAAACTCACTGTTTTCTGGATGACTGTAGTGCCTAGATGAGAATTTTACCTCAGCCATTTAAAAGGGACTTATAAATCTACAATGAAATTATTGTGATTAATTATAATGAAAGACAAAAGAACAAAAATACACAGTGCTGGTAAGAAAAGCACTGAAATAATTGTAAGGTACAAGAGTTTGTAGGGGCTAGAGAAATAGTTCCGTGGTTAAGAGCACTTGCTGCTCTCTCAAGAACCCAACTTGATTCTCAGTGCTCACAGTGAGCGGCTCACAACCACCTGCAACTCTAGGGGGTCAGATGCCCTCTTCTGTCCTCCACTGGCACCCTTACATATGAGTGCCAACATATACAGAGATCCATGCACAGACACACTCATACACAGAAGTGAAAATAAATCCTTAAGAATGAATGAATGTGTGTGTGTGTGTGTGCATGTGTGTGTGTGTGTGTGTGTGTTTATGTAGTGTGACTGTAAGAGTTATTTGTCTCATTACATAAGACAGCAGGCCCTAAAATTTCAACACTGGAAGACGTTTCTTCTAGATGATATAATGTGGGAAAATATCATATGACAAGTGTCCTTGGTCAACTTGATCCTGAAAAGCCTGTTGTTAAAAAAGATTAGGTTTTTATTTGTAGATAGCCTTCACTCATTGCCACCAAAAACAATAAGAAGTTATAGAGCAAACCTCAAATACCATACACCCATGTAAAGCTACTGAAAGTTAAAAGGGTACACAGAAGCTGGCAGGGACCACATTCTAGAAGGATGAACTTCTCCTAGTGAGCCTGTGTCCCTGATGCCCGAACTTAGACCAGCTGCTGAAGCTGGAGAAGGGTCTGTTAAGACAGGGAGAGTGGTCAGGACCATTACTCTGAAAGGGCAGGATACGACATGTTTGAAAACTTTGAGGGTGAACACACCAAATGCAAATATTGTCAATCTCATAAATGAATATGCAAATATTAACTTTAATTAGATAAAGGGAAAAGTCAGGAGAAAATCTCCAAATATCTGGGCATAATAAAAACGAAAGATACAAATGTGTTTCTCAAGCAAAAACCAATTTAAGGGGGAAGTTTTTGTCACAGATGATCAAATTAGTAAAGGTTGAAAACTGGAACTTCAGTGTCAGGAAGTTAGAAGAGAGTCACATCCAAATGACTACAGAAATGAAAGAATACTACAGAAGGAATCAGTGGCACAAGAAGAAGGCTGTATTGCTCTCTGTGTATAATCTCTGCCATTTTATCACTTGCTTAGGTTGATGTGCCCACTCCTGAAGTACAGACCAGGGAGGAGTTTCAGCAACATCACTTAGGCTTTATCCCTTAGAAACTCATCATTGCTCTCACACTCCTGGACCCAAGCTCCTGGACTCACGCTCCTGGACAGGGTCCTAATATCTGGCAACTTCTAGTCTTTCCATTCATGAAATCTTAAAATTGGTACACTAAAACTTAGTTTATAATGATTGGCATAATATTATATAGAGAGTTTACACATCATTTTATTTATATTTTTAAAAATATTTCAATAGCATCTTGCCCCGGACTTCCCTTCTGAAGCACAGGTGAGTCCCCTAACTTGCCCCCGACCCCATCCCTGGGCACCAGCCACTCCCGGGAAGACCTGCCCAACTTGGCCCCAGGTTCTGGGCACCGGGCAGGTTCCCTTCTAGCCCCACCGGGAAGGATCCCCTTCTCCAAGACACCTGGCAGACCCTGCAGTCTCCACGCCCTGCCCCCACCCCCATCCGCCTGAGCCCCAAGCCTCTTCCTGAGACTTAGAGGCCGGCGCCCAGCTCCCATCTTGCCCCGGACTTCCCTTCTGAAGCACAGGTGAGTCCCCTAACTTGACCCCGACCCCATCCCTGGGCACCAGCCACTCCCGGGAAGACCTGCCCAACTTGGCCCCAGGTTCTGGGCACCGGGCAGGTTCCCTTCTAGCCCCACCTGGAAGGATCCCTTTCTCCAAGACCCCTGGCAGACCCTGCAGTCTCCACGCCCTGCCCCCACCCCCATCCGCCTGAGCCCCAAGCCTCTTCCTGAGACTTAGAGGCCGGCCCCCAGCTGCCATCTTCCTCCGGACTTCCCTTCTGAAGCACAGCACAGCACAGGAGAGAGAGAGAGAGAGAGAGAGAGAGAGAGAGAGAGAGAGAGGAGAGCACCCATCCTCCCCCGGACATCCCTTCTGAACAAGAGCTCCCATCCTGCCCTGGACTTCCAATTTGGACAAGAG
This sequence comes from Peromyscus eremicus, assembly GCF_949786415.1. Taxonomy (NCBI): domain Eukaryota; kingdom Metazoa; phylum Chordata; class Mammalia; order Rodentia; family Cricetidae; genus Peromyscus; species Peromyscus eremicus. The sequence continues at coordinate 49,404,289 of NC_081420.1, read as the reverse complement.
AGCTCCCATCTGGACAAGAGAGAGAGACTTCCTGAATCTGTCAGCTCTGTCTGAACCAAGTGTGCGGATAAGGCCAAGAACGAACCACAAGGAGATGGGCAGACGTCAAGGCAGAAACACATACAACAAAATGAATAGCAATACACCATCACCAGGCCCTAGCCCTCCTCCAACACCTAGACCTGAACATCAGAAATTGGAAGCAGAAGAAAATTGCCTTATGAATGTCATCATGAAGAAGCTAGAGGCTCGTGTAGAGGAAAAGACAAAAAAATGTGAAGAACGTTGTAAACAACTAGAGGAAAGGGCAAACAAATTAGAAGAAATCAATAAAGTCCTGGAAGAGAACAATAAAATACTGAAAGAAAATCAAGAAAAATCAATGAAACAAATGAAGGAAACAGTCCAAGACCTGAAAAGGGAAATAGAAAAAATGAAGAAGACACAAACAGAGGGAATGCTGGAAATAGAAAATCTGAGAAAACGATTGGGAACTTCAGATGCAAGTATAAACAACAGAATGCAAGAGATGGAAGAGAGAATCTCTAGCGTTGAAGATACAATAGAAGAAATAGATTCATCAGTCAAAGAAAACACTAAAGTCAACAAAGTCATGAACCAAAATGTCCAAGAAATTTGGGACACCATGAAAAGACCAAACCTACGAATAATAGGGGTAGAAGAAGGAGAAGAATACCAACTCAAGGGCACAGAAAATATATTCAACAAGATCATAGAAGAAAACTTTCCCAACTTAAAGAAGGAAATGCCTATGAAGATACAGGAAGCCTATAGAACACCAAACAGACTAGACCCCCCAAAAAAGTCCCCTCGCCACATAATAATTAAACAATTAAACATACAGAATAAAGAAAGAATATTAAGAGCAGCAAAGGAAAAAGGCCAAGTGACATATAAAGGCAAACCTATCAGAATAACACCCGATTTCTCAATGGAGACTTTGAAAGCCAGAAGGTCCTGGACAGATGTAATGCAGACACTAAGAGACCATGGATGTCAGCCTAGACTAATATACCCAGCAAAACTTTCAATCATCATAGATGGAGTGAACAAGACATTCCATGACAAAGCCAGATTTAAACAATATTTATCCACAAATCCAGCCCTACAGAAAGCACTAGAAGGAAAATTCCAACCTAAGGAAGTCAGATACACCCTCGAAAACACAGGCAAGAGATAAAGCCACAGCAGTAAACCCCAACAAAGAAAAGTACACACACATCACCACCAAAAAATAACAGGAATGAACAATCACTGGACATTAATATCCCTCAATATCAATGGACTTAATTCACCTATAAAAAGACATAGGCTTACAGAATGGATACGAAAGCAGGACCCATCTTTCTGCTGCATACAAGAAACACATCTCAAATTCAAAGATAGACACTACCTAAAAATAAAAGGCTGGGAAAAGACGTTCCAATCAAACGGTCTTAAGAAACAAGCGGGTGTAGCCATCCTGATATCCAGCAAAATAGACTTCAAACTAAAATCAATCAAAAGAGATCAAGAAGGGCATTACATACTCATCACAGGAAAGATCCACCAAGATGAAGTCTCAATTCTGAACATTTATGCCCCAAACAGAAGGGCACCCACATATGTAAAAGAAACATTATTAAAGCTTAAATCACATATAAAACCCCACACATTAATAGTGGGAGACCTCAACACCCCACTTTCACCACTGGACAGATCCCCCAAATCGAAACTTAACAGAGAAATAAAGGACTTAACTGATGTCATGACTCAAATGGACTTAATCGACATCTACAGAACATTCCATCCTAACAAAAAAGAATATACCTTCTTCTCAGCACCCCATGGAACCTTCTCTAAAATCGACCACATACTTGGTCACAAAACAAATCTAAACAGATACAAAACAATTGGAATAACCTCCTGTGTTATATCAGACCACCATGGTCTAAAGTTGCATTTCAACAACAACAAAAACTACAGAAAACCTACAATCTCATGGAAACTGAACAATACCCAACTGAATCACCAATGGGTTAAGGAAGAAAGAAAGAAAGAAATTAAAGACTTCCTAGAGATCAACGAAAATGAAGACACCACATATCCAAACCTATGGGACACTATGAAAGCAGTACTAAGAGGGAAATTCATAGCACTAAACGCCCACATAAATAAGCTGGAGAAATCTCACACTAGTGACTTAACAGCACACCTGAAAGTTCTAGAACAGGAAGAAGCAAAGTCTCCCAGGAAAAATAGATGCCAGGAAATTATCAAAGTGAGAGCTGAAGTCAATAAAATAGAAACAAAGAGAACAATACAAAAAATTAATGAAACAAAGAGTTGGTTCTTTGAGAAAATCAACAAGATAGACAAGCCCTTATCCAAACTAACCAAAAGACAGAGAGAGAGCATCCAAATCAACAAAATCAGAAATGAAAAGGGGGACATAACAACAGACATTGAGGAAATCCAGAGAATCATCAGGTCATACTTCAAAAACCTCTATTCCACAAAACTGGAAAACCTAAAAGAAATGGATAATTTTCTGGATAGTTACCACATACCTAAATTAAATCAAGACCAGATAAACTATTTAAATAGTCCAATAACCCCTAACGAAATAGAAACAGTCATTAAAAGTCTCCCAACCAAAAAAAGCCCAGGACCAGATGGTTTCAGTGCAGAATTCTACCAGATCTTCAAAGAAGAGTTAATACCAATACTCTCTAAATTGTTCCATACAATAGAAACAGAAGGAACATTACCAAACTCCTTCTATGAGGCTACAATTACCCTGATTCCCAAACCAAACAAGGATACAACAAAGAAAGAGAACTACAGACCGATCTCCCTCATGAACATTGATGCAAAAATACTCAATAAAATACTGGCAAACAGACTCCAAGAACACATCAAAACAATTATCCACCATGATCAAGTAGGATTCATTCCAGGGATGCAAGGATGGTTCAACATACGAAAGTCTGTCAATGTGATACACCATATAAACAAACTCAAAGAAAAAAACCACATGATCATCTCACTAGATGCTGAAAAGGCATTTGACAAAATCCAACACCCCTTCATGATAAAGGTCTTGGAGCGATCAGGAATACAGGGAACATACCTAAACATAATAAAGGCAATTTACAGCAAGCCAACAGCCAACATCAAATTAAATGGAGAGAAACTCAAAGCAATTTCACTAAAATCAGAAACGAGGCAAGGCTGTCCGCTCTCCCCATACTTATTCAATATAGTACTTGAAGTTCTAGCCAGAGCAATAAGACAACATAAGGAGATTAAGGGGATACAAATTGGAAAGGAAGAAGTCAAGCTTTCCCTATTTGCAGATGACGTGATAGTATACTTGAGCAACCCCAAAGATTCTACCAAGGAACTGATACAACTTATAAACACCTTCAGCAACATAGCAGGATACAAGATCAACTCAAAAAAATCAGTAGCCCTCCTATATACAATGGACAAAAAAGCGGAGAAGGAAATCAGAGATACATCACCCTTTACTATAGCCACAAATGACATAAAATACCTTGGGGTAACACTAACCAAGCAAGTGAAGGACTTATATGACAAGAACTTTAAGTCCCTGAAAAAAGAAATTGAAGAAGATGTCAGAAAATGGAAAGATCTCCCATGCTCATGGATAGGCAGAACTAACATAGTAAAAATGTCAATCTTACCAAAAGCAATCTACAGATTCAATGCAATCCCCATCAAAATACCAACACAATTCTTCTCAGACCTGGAAAGAATAATACTCAACTTCATATGGAAAAACAAAAAACCCAGGATAGCCAAAAGAATCCTGTACAATAAAACAACCTCTGGAGGCATCACGATCCCTGACTTCAAGCTGTACTATAGAGCTACAGTAATAAAAACAGCTTGGTACTGGCATAAAAACCGACATGTGGACCAATGGAATCGAATTGAAGACCCTGACATTAATCCGCACACCTACGAACAAATAATTTTTGACAAAGAAGCCAAAAGTGCACAATGGAAAAAAGAAAGCATCTTCAACAAATGGTGCTGGCAAAACTGGATATCAACATGTAGAAGGCTGCAAATAGATCCATATCTATCACCGTGCACAAAACTTAAGTCCAAGTGGATCAAGGACCTCAACATAAATCCAGCTACTCTGAACCTGCTAGAAGAGAAAGTTGGAAGTAGTCTTGAACGCATTGGCATAGGAGACCACTTTCTAAATAGAACACCAGTAGCGCAGACACTGAGAGAAACAATCAATCAATGGGACCTCTTGAAACTGAGAAGCTTTTGTAGGGCAAAGGATACGGTCAACAAAGCAAAGCGACAGCCTACAGAATGGGAAAAGATATTCACCAATCCCACATCTGACAGAGGACTGATATCCAGAATATATAAGGAACTCAAGAAATTAGACACCAAAATGCCCAACAGTCCAATTAAGAAATGGGCTATAGAACTAAACAGAGAATTCTCAACAGAGGAAACTCAAATGGCTGAAAGACATTTAAGGAATTGCTCAACATCCCTAATCATCAGGGAAATGCAAATCAAAACAACTCTGAGATACCACCTTACGCCTGTCAGAATGGCTAAGATCAAAAACACTGAAGACACCTTATGCTGGAGAGGATGTGGAGCTAGGGGAACTCTCCTCTACTGCTGGTGGGAATGCAAGCTTGTACAACCACTTTGGAAATCAATATGGCGATTTCTTAGAAAATTGGGAATCCATCTCCCCCAAGATCCAGCTATACCACTCTTGGGCATATACCCAAGGAATGCTCAACCACACCACAAGAGCACTTGTTCAGCTATGTTCATATCAGCATTGTTTGTAATAGCCAGAACATGGAAACAACCTAGATGCCCTTCAACGGAAGAATGGATAAACAAAATGTGGTACATATACACAATGGAATACTACTCAGCAGAGAAAAACAATGACATCATGAGGTTTGCAGACAAATGGATGGATCTAGAAAAAATCATCCTGAGTGAGGTATCCCAGACTCAGAAAGACAAACATGGTATGTACTCACTCATAACAGGATACTAGATGTGGAACAAGGATGACTGGACTGCTACTCACATCACCAGGCAGGCTACCTGGAAAACAGGACCCCAAGAAAGACACAGGGATCGCCCAATGACAGAGAAATGGAATGAGATCTACATGAACAGCCTGGACATGAGTGGGGGTAGTGAAGGGCGAGGGTCGAGGGAAAGAGAGCTTGGGTGAGTGGGAGATCCCAGCTGGATCAACAACAGAGAGGGAGAACAAGGAATAGGAGACCATGGTAAATGAAGACCACACGAGAATAGGAAGAAACAAAGTGCTAGAGAGGCCCACAGAAATCCACAAAGATACCCCCACAACAGACTGCTGGCAATGGTCGAGAGACAGTCCGAACTGACCTACTCTGGTGATGGGATGGCCAAACACCCTAATTGTCGTGCTAGAAACCTCATCCAACTACTGAGGGATCTGGATGCAGAGACCCATGACTAGGCCCCAGGTGGATCTCTGGGAGTCCAATTAGCGAGAATGAGGAGAGTTTATATGAGCGAGAATTGTTGTGACCAAGGTCGGATTAAGCACAGAGACAAATAGCCGAACAAACGGAAACACATGAAATATGAACCAATGGCTGAGGGGTCACCAACTGGATCAGGCCCTCTGAGTGGGTGAGACAGTTGATTGGCCTGATCTGTTTGGGAGGCATCCAGGCAGTGGCACCGGGTCCGGTGCTCATTGCATGAGTTGGCTGTTTGAAACCTGGGGCCTATGCAGGGTCCCTTGGCTCGGCCTGGGAGGAGGGGACTGGACCTACCTGGACTGAGTCCACCAGGTTGATCTCAGTCTGTGGGGATGGCTTTGCCCTGGAGGAGATTGGAATGGGGGGCGGGCTGGGGGGGAAGGTGAGGGGGGCAGGAGGGGGGAGAACAAGGGAATCTGTGGCTGATATGTAGAACTGAATTGTATTGCAAAATAAAAATTAAAAAAAAATATTTCAATAGAGGGCTGGTGAGAAGGTTCAGCAGGAAAAGGAACTTGTTCCCAAGCTTTATGATCTGTGTTTGATCTCCAGGACTCACATATTAGAAGGACAGACACTTAAGGTGTCCTCTGACTTCCACACATGGGCCACAGCATGTGTACATGCAGGCATGACTGCACACACACACACACACACACACACACACACACACACACACACATCAATTAAATGTAATTAAAATAATCCAATAGATACATAAAGGTACAATTCAATGCTGGGTTTAAGATTTTAAAAATTAAGCAAAATTTTAATAGATGAGAATTATTGTAATCTAGTAGCAAATACTTTCAAAACTCTATAGGACACATACTTAAGAGTGACGTTTTGAACACCTTCCCCTTAATATTTGAGAGGGTAAAAGAATACTCTCTCAAGGCTCTCAGGAATCCACAAGGATGACCCCATCTTGATCTGCTGGCAGTGGTCCAGAGGGTGCCTGGACTGGTCTACTCTGGTGACTGGCCTAGCAAATAACCTAGCTGTCATCATAGAGCCTTTGTCCAGTGACTGATTGAAGCAGATGCAGAGATCCATGACCAGGTACCAGGCTGAGTTGTGGGAATCCAATTGATGAGAGAGAGGAGAGATTCTGCAGGCGAGGGACCTCGAGATCATGATGGGAGGACTTTCAGACACTAGTGGAAGCACATGAACTGTGGACTGGTGGCTGTAGAGCCCCCATGGGACTGGACCAGGCCCTCTGGATATGGAAGACAGGTGTTTGGCTCGAACTGTTTGGGGGGCACCCAGGCAGGGGGATCAGAATCTGTCCCTGGGTCTATGGGCAGGCTTCTGGGAATTCGGTGCCTGTGGTGTGATGCCTTGCACAGCCTTGGTGCAATGGGAAGGGGCTTGGACTTGCCTAGACTAAGTGTGCTGGGCTCTGCTGACTCCCCATGGGAGACTTCAATTTGGGGGATGTGGGGATGTGGGGTGGCTTGGGAAAGAGGGCTGGGGGTGGGAGGAGGGAGGAAGGGGGATTTGTGGATGGTATGAGGAGTAGAAAATTTCTTAATAAAGAAAAATGAAAAAAAAAAAAGAATACTCTCTCACCACTTCATTTCAGTGTTTCAACATAGTCCAGTCAGTGCAGAAAACAAACAAAGAGTAATAAAATGTATGATAATTGGAAAGTAAGAATATACACTTGTGCTGAAAATATGATGGGCATGGAGAATATCTTGGACTGAATTTTAATATAACAAGAACTTACTGTTAGAGAATGCAATTATAAGAAAAATTACATTTTTGCAAGTTTAAGAATCAATAAAAAATAACCTGGGAATGAACCTATTAGAATCAGTGTAAGAGTTTACTGAAATTAAAAAGAATAATTTAAAAAGTAAGTTTAGAAAATATATCAGAAATGTTATCTAGATGAAAATACTTACCAAAATTTATAAATGCAACATATTAAAAATAAAACTTACATTGCATTACAGAAGCAGGACAACTGCATTTAAAACACATACAAAAATGGAGGGAGTCAACAGAAACCTGGACAGAGGTAAAAACAAAATAAAATGAGGATTATC